>NC_038241.2:36937601-37237601 GCF_000004515.6 Glycine max
ATATTCGTCCCTGCATCATTTCATACTTTTTGACGTGAATTTGCTTAAACATACGCATTTCATTGATTGACAACCTATCTCAAGACCAAGTCCATTTGTGCAAAATATTCTTCTTAAGAATTAGTTATAAGTTAAAATCATTAAAAAAAATTACAGCTTCACTCTAAGAAATTATTAGCATCATTATATGTACGCACATTAAACTATACTTTGTATTTGTATACACATTCACTTTTATAATACGTGTTGAGTTTTTTTTTTTCGAAGAGTAATTAATACGTGTTGAGTTAATATATAGTTGTCATTATGTGGAATGCTGAAAGCGCGTTCAGCTCGAAAGGGAAATTTTAATATATAGTTGACAAAACTGTAAATTTGATTCTGTAATTCGATTTTTTTTATAATTTAATTTATGTTTGTAATTTCGTCTTATTCTTTCGATTCTTAATTCTGAAATTGATTGTTAACATTAAATGTTACTATGTGTTTTTATTGGATGCTAATTTCGTATACGTAATTAAAGTAAGTAATTAAGTTTAATTTTGAGACTGAAAAATGAAATAACGAAATTAAAAAAACTAAAAAATTAAATTTGTAAATTAAATTAGAAGGAAACTAAAATCAAATTTTCACACAAATAGGAGGCCAAATTTATAATTTTTTCTATATAGTTTATATACAAGTCGCATGCATTGTTATGTCCTTGAAGGCGACGTGCTCTTTTTTTCGCATGCATTGTAATTTCCTTGAGGGCGACGTACTCTTTATGTTTTTTTTTTTCTTTCGAAAACGTTGAAGGGCGACATACTCTATTTTTAATAATACTGAAGATCTTAAGCATATAAACAAAATAAATGAAGTGTGTTTTAAGAATTTAATTGAATGATTAATGTGGCTATCTTTACAAGCTAAGTTGCATCGATGAAACGCTGGAGTAACTGAAGGTTTTTGTTTTTAAATTTAGGAATATGTCGCATAATTGAGAGAGAGAGAAGAAAGAAAGTTTGAAGGGGTTTCTGATATATTATTATATTCTTCTTTTGCCATATCAATCGATGACTAATTAATCAAGGTTGTTAATTAAATCAGAAGTTGATGGTTATCAAAGTTAAGTAAAAATAAATGAAATATTAGGTTTCTATTATTTCCTTATATTCTTCTAAATAGGCTTAGAATTGTTTGCAAAATGTTTATGAGTTTGGTTTGTTATTGGCCAATCTAATCAAAATTACTCTTAAAATAAGTGCTTAAAAGATAGTGAAATATTAGTTTAACCTTGGTTTGAGTGTCTATTTTTCATTTTTATTTTCTGAAAATAATTTTTATTCTTAAGATTTAAAAAATATATATCAAGTAAAAGATATTTTAAGGGGTTATCACATTTTTACTTTTTTAGAAAAAACTGAAAATATTGATTTATTATTTTTAGTTTTGAATCTGTTTTAAAAAAATATCTTAATTTTAGGCAAATATATTTTAACTCTTGTTTTTTTAAAACATAAAACATTTAAACTACTAAGCGCGTTATCTAAAATTTTGAACTATGGTCCTCTCAACTTTATCCTCTCCGGCCCTCTCAGCAGGAAAAACCTAAAGAAGAAATGAGAGAAAATAGAAGAGAAAGAGAGAGCTTAAAGTTGAATCAAAAAATAAAGAAAGAAAGGAATGTTATTGGAAAGAATTTGACTCCTTGATCTATTTAGATAAATGAAGCATGAGATTATTAATGCTCCACTATTGTTCCTTACAGATATTAATATAAATATTTTTTAAAAAAATATGTTTTTCTCTTGTTTTTTTTTTTTGGATTTTACAAAGATGTTTCATGGGCTTAAATATTTTTTAAATAAAAATATTGTATTTTTGTTTCATTTGGAACATCAAATATTGTATCCCGTTTCACACCTCTGCTTAATACTTTCTTTCATTTCGCTATTAAAATTGGATATTGGATCCCGTAGGTCGGTCAGGTTTGACCAATAACTAAATATTACACCAGTACATTTAATCTTTAAAAACCAATTCTATAGAAAATCTATGTAACCCACTAAGTTTCCACTTTCTTTCATTTTCATGTGATGAGAGTAAAATTCTTATTTTCTTACCTATTGCTTTCATGTGAACCCTTTCATATATTCCCACTTTTTTCTATAGAACTAAACAAAAGCTAGAAAAACATTTATTCAGTGCGGAAAACTACACTCTCTACAATTCCTTTTACAACTACAGGCTCTAAAAACATACATTAATATAAATCTCGGACATCAATTCATGATAATTTACAACTTGTGCTTTTCTAGATCCGCACAGGCTAGCTGGGTCAAAACCATATACTGATTACTGAATCGCAAAGGAAACTACGAGGCAAGCGACGGGGAGATGTTGCTCAACACGCTGTAAGAAAAACATTAAAATTTCAATCTATGAATTTTCTATCACAAACTTAGTTTGAAAATAATAAATAAGTTGTTTTCCTTATTTTTTATTATTCAAAACTAAAATTAAAATTAAAAAATAAGTCAGCATTTTCACAATTAAAAAAAATATTTTTATAATTTAAAATAAAAAATATTTTTTTTTCTCAAACTAAATCACTCCTAATTTTTTTTTTCTTGTTTCTTGGTCTCCCTCCACTTTCTGTATCAACTTACATATATGAATATGCCTACACAGTCTATCCCTTTCTTATTTCTTTGATTCCATTTGAGCTCAACTTCTATACATCATTTTCAATATGTATTATTATCATTTTTTTATAACACATATTCTATACAAACTATCTTCTACGAAATTACATTTTTCAAAGGCATTGTTTAAGGTGCATGACTTCACATTAAAAAAACTACATTTTTATTTATATCTCAAATTAAAAAAAATATTTTATAAGTATATAATTTTTAAAGAGTTAAATAGTACGTTTTTAGTCTCTATAAGGTCGTTATAAGATAACATTTATAAACTAAGCATTTTAGAGTAAACTAAGGCCTTCAACTAAGCATTATAAACTTTTATTATATTTAGTTCAATGTCACAAAAATACTTTTACAAATTCCATTAAAAAAATATGCATTCTAATACATGATTTGAGAAGAAAATAAAAATAAAAAACTTTTGAGGTCTCATAATTTTAATCCAATCATACACTTAGGTCTCACTCTTCATTCGTGTACTTTAAATCGGTATGAAATTTATGGATTGGCAATTTGTATTGGACCTACGGATTATCAATTCGTATTGAACTTATGAAAGAGTAAAACCGACATTTTCTTATTATATTGGGTGTACGAGTAAAACTGCTAGGTGCACCTAAGTCAAAAGAATGCATGAAACAAAATTTAAAGTGCACGAAGCAACTACATGAAGAGTGAGACTTAAGTGTATGATTTGGATGTTTATTACAATGATTAGAAGTTAAACAAATATGATATTTAATTGAATGATGTGTTTAGATGTTTATTATAGCAATTCATAATTAAATAAATTTGGTATTTTTTTTACATATGTAAATTTTTATTAAACCTATGATTTTTTTTTACAATTTATATATGTAAACAAATTAATTATTAGATAAAAATTAATTATTGCAAAATTTATTATGTAAATTTACATGTGCATTAAATATACATTAGAAATTTTAGTATTATATATAGCGACATTAATTATTTTATAACATAATTGGTCTATTAACTCAGTTGATTATAGTGTTGTGTTAATAACTATGAAAGTCATAGGTTTGATTCCTGTTTGGATCATTAATTTTAAATTAATTTAAAAATTATATTTTTGAAAAAAAAAAATCCTATGGATCTCATACGGATTGACAATTCGTAGGCCCAATATGATTTGCTAATCCGTAAGCCTCATACCTATTGGATTTACAAAAGGGTAAAAATGACATTTTCCTGTTATACTGGGTGTACCAACAAAACTGCTGGGTGCGCCTAACAGTTCCCTTCAACTTTTAAGGTGACGATCAAAATCATATTTAAGGGTGTTACTTTGGGCACCCAGGACCCTAGGTGAAAGGGTTAAAATGTCCTTCACCCTATTAATATAAATAGGGTTATAGTGCGCGTTCATACGATTCTGTCGCAATGCTTCTTCTTCCTTTGTGTCATGCTTCTTCCTCCTTATAGTGGTCTCCTTCATTCATTCTTCTTCTTCGTTCTCCTTCACACACGTCATGGCTGCGATTCTTCTTCTTTCCCGTTGCAATTCTTTTTCTTCTTCCACTTCCCGCGCGATTGTGGTTCTTCTTCTTTTCTTCTTCTTGTCGTTGTGATTCTTCTTCTTCCTCTTCCTTGCGTCGTTTCACTCCGTTGGTGCTTCTTCTTCCTTCGTGAGTGCTGGATAATGTTGTTGATATTGGTTTGATGTTGTTGCTTGAAGTAATGTCGCAAACAAAAATGATATTTTTCTGAAAAATCTCCATACGATCATCAACCTGTATGGTTCACACGGATTTCCATACAGATTGACAATCTGTATGAACCATACGGATCAGTCATTTGTATCGCAATGTCATATGAATTGACAATCTGTATGACCTTGTCATACGGATTACTCATCCGTGTGAGTTTTTTTTTTTTTTTGTTGAATAATTTTGTTTTCTTCTAAATTTATTTTTTTTAAAATTTTTTGTTTACATTGTAAATATATATTTGTTAAATATTATTTAAATTGTTTCGTAGTGTAATATTGTTTTGTAATGTTAGTGAAATTTTATAATTTTTATGATTTATATGTTAAGTATTGATTTTATTTATAAAAAAATATATTAGTTAATACTAAGATTAGATTAGATTATATTGCTAAAATTAAGATTAGATTGGTGAAACAATTAATTTTCAATATTGTTATATTATACTTGTTTAAATTTTTTAAAAAATAAAAAAATATTTAAAAGATGTTGAATTTGTTACTTATGAAAAATATTGAAATCATAATTAAAAATAATTTAAATTTGTTAGTTACAAAAAATATTTAAATGAAAATTTTAAATAATTAAAATTTGTGATAAAAATATTGAAATATAATTTTTAATTGTACAATAAATCTGTTAGTTATAAAAAATTATGAAATCAAAATTTAAAATATTATAAGATTGTTAGTTTAAGATAATGATTAGAATCAAATTTAAAAATATATTTAATTTGGTAGTTATAAAAAATATTGAAATCAAAATTTAAAATTTAAAATATGATAAGATTGTTAGTTTAAGATACTAATTGAAATCAAATTTAAACATTTAATTTGATAGTTAAAAAATATTGAAACTAAAATTTAAAATATGATAAGATTGTTAGTTTAAGATAATGATTGAAATAAAATTTAAAAATATATTAAATTTGGTAGTTATAGAAAATATTGAAACCAAAATTTAAAATTTAAAATATGTTAAGATTATTAGTTTAAGATAGTGATTGAAATCAAATTTAAAAATATATTAAATTTGGTAGTTATAAAAAATATTAAAACCAAAATTTAAGATTTAAAATTTAATTATTAACCACTGTATGACCCTGCGGATTTAAAAATTTTAAAAAATAGAAACGTAAATCTTTATGACCATGTGAATTGATGATCGTATAAGTCATGTGGATTGACAATTTGTATGTTTCTAAATTTTTTTTACATACCTCTTTTTCTTTTTCTTTGACGACAAATAATCACTCAACTGTACCATATCCTCCTGAACAACGTACGTACACCACTGAATACAAAAAACGCTCGGAAAAGGAGACTAAAAGAAGCTAACGAAAACAACTTACACTAAGGGTGTGAGATTTTGTGGAAAAAAAAGGCGCTGCAGAAATGAAAAACCAAACTTCCTATTTGTAACGAAAATAACCCATTTGGCATTTTAAAAACTGCTGGGTGTCCCAGCAAAAATCTGGGTGCCCCAAGGAGTTGCCCTAATTTAATCTGGTGTTGACCCAACCAATATCAACCTGATGAGGACCATGAGAAAAAAAAAATTCTACCTGATGACCGAAAAAAAAGTCTCTACGTGGGAGGAAAGGCCTATACTTTCGTAAGTGAATCCTTTATCCGTTCGCCATTCTACGGTAAAAAATTGAGAATGTATATTAAAATTATACTATTTTTTGTTTTTTGAAAGAATTAAATTATACTACAAAATTACAAAATTAAAAGTGACGACTTTTTTACTATCTAAATTAAAAAACAGTATCCTTTTACCATGTCTCTCTATTTCAACCAAAATGGAAATAATGAAAGGAGAGTGCGAATAACACTCTCTAAAATAGTATTTTTTTATTATTAAAAAGTATTGAAAAACCACAATTTTTTATTGCTTCATTTTCATCTTTTATCTTTTCAAAAATTCATATTAATCCTTTATCTTTTTAGATTGGTTCAAATTAGTTATTCCATCTATTGTAAACCAACATTGATAATGATTTAAAAATATTGGCGGCTTTTTAGTGGCCACAATATGTGTTTCTTAGTTATACTCTTCCCCCTCTTCTCCTCAATGTGGGTGGGATTGTCCAAGAGGAAGCTCTAGGTTAGGGTTCTCAGGATGTCCAAAGGGGTCACGCCTTCCATGGTGCGAATGTTGGCATTCGTGTAAAAATAAAAGGTTAATTATATTTTTTGGTGATCAATATGTTTATCTGATTAATGATGTTAGTTATAGGTTGATGGAAGAACTATTTTAAAATAAAGGATTAAAATGAATTTTTCAAAAAATAAAAGACTAAACTAAAAAAATAAAAATAAAGAATTAAATAAGTCATTTCACGTTAAGATTTAAACAACAAAAAATAAAATACATTTAAAAGATTCATTTATCCAAACGACTTTCGGGACAAATTAATGTCATGGTCAAATTAGAAGAGAACCTTTCAGGTCAATAAGCACACTGCGATGACAATCAGACTTGAGAGCAAAAGAAACAAAGATGATCTGGATACAAGCCAAAATGTGTGAAGTTTAAGTCAACATTTTTCTATTGAAGAACAACAGTCAACAGTATTGACTATGCTGAATACAAAACATGCGCTCAAACTAAACAACACTGCATTTCACACCATACACTGACAAACTAAAGAGAACAGAGTGAACTAACTACAAATGTGACAAAGTTTCACTTCAGAAAAGATAATCGTGGATGAATATATGGCATTATTCACAGGCCATGGTGGTCTTCGATCTCCACCATTGGCTTGACCTGAACCTGATCAGGCATCGTAGGCAAGACGCAACTTCCACGCCCGTCAACGACAGAACACGTCCCTTGCGTCGTCTGATCTGCAGAATCTGCAATATTCCCCGCTCCTTCCGACGCTCCTTCACCACCGCCTAAGATACTGTCATAAGCCGCAGCCACAGGATTAATATGTGGAAACGGCAAATACACACTATGCACCACGATCTTCACGTTGCGAATCACATCCGCGACCTTAACCCTAACGTAGTTAATCCTCATCGGCGCCAAGGTCTCTCCTCTGCCGGAGGTAGTGATGAGCAGCGACTGGCCTCTCTCCAGCGTCGGCAGAGCAGTTCCGACCGGAAGCTTCTCGAGATCTGCGATGGAGAGGTAATGGTTCGGCACGATGTGGAATCTGACGTTGCCGATGTACGCGTGCGAACCGGAGAAGATGGAGAGGTCGTCGACGGCGAACACGGTCATGTTGTTGAGCGTCACGAGCTCCGCGTACTTCACCTTCATCGCGAGGGCGAGGATGCCGAAGCCGTTGTTGCGGAGCCTCAGCATCGCATCTCGGAGCATCAGGCGCATCATAGCAGCAGGCTGCACCGTGGCGCTGTTGGAGTGGTGGAGATGGTGCTGAGCGTGACCGGATCGGTGATCTGGATGGAACGGAAACGAGAGCGAGTTCATCCTCTCCACGTCGCAAGAGAACGGAGATAACGGAGAGACGTAACCTTGAAGGCCGTGAACTACGACCATGCCGTTGTTGAACAGATCCGGTTGCGTGATCTCCACTCCTCCGACGAAGACCTTCGCCAAAGAGGAACGAAATATCAAACTACTGAAAATTACCTTCACGACGGTGTTGTTCATACAAATATAACTGAAAAACTAAACTCGAGAGAAAATGACACTGATGCTAACTAGACACTAAATAACCGAAAGGTCTATAATTAAGTTAACATAGGAGGAATACCTTCGCGGCGGTGTTGTTCGTGTTCCGATGAAGCGTATCGGAGGTTACGGTGATGCAACGGCCTGGACTCAAGGTCTCGATCTTAGTGCCGAAAGCGAGTTTCCGGAGATAATCGATGGTGAAGAGGCCGGGAACGATGTGTTCGCGGAGGAGGTTTGGAACGGAGCACGAGAAGCATGTGCGGAGAGAGGCGTCGGAGGGAGCGAAGATAGTGGAAGGACCGGTCCAGGCAACGGAACCAGTGGTAGCGGCGTCGGAGAGAGACGGCGCGGCCGTCGCGAGCTCGTGGAAGCCGAGGTGAGACAAGATCGGAGGAAGGATAGCGGTGTGGGAGAAGAACGAGTGATCGTGGATATCGGGCGGAGGCGGTGGAGGAGTTGAGGGAGCGAAGGGAGCTTCGAATCCTTCGATGGTGGCGGTGACCTTGGGGCTGCAGAGTATGGCGGCGAAGGAGACGGCGCAGAGGAGCGCGAATCGTCGAGAGAAAGATGAGTTTTCCATGGTGGAGAGAAAATGGAAGAAGTGATGATTCGATTTCAGAGTGAATATAGCGGGAAATGAAGCGAGTGAGGAGGTGCAGTGGTATTTATATGTAAGCGCGCGAGTGAGAGTGAGAGTGAGGGAGAGGGAGAGAACGGAGCGGTTTTGAGAAGTTCGTTACGGGAATATTGGGGAAGCGTGCTTGTTAGTTACGTGGTCGTTAGAGGTCAGAACTTTCTTGATTTTTTTTTTGTATGAATTAATAATTATTTGTATCAGTGCTTCGGCCTAACTAAGTTTTGTAGCCCAAAAAATAAAGATACTTTTTTAGTTTATTTCTTTTATTCTTGATTTTTTTTTTGTATGAATTAATAATTATTTGTATCAGTGCTTCGGCCTAACTAAGTTTTGTAGCCCAAAAAATAAAGATACTTTTTTAGTTTATTTCTTTTAATAAAAGAAAAAACAAACCGTTAATTGTTGGGTCAAGGTAGACCCATGCCTGGGTTTGATATCATGAGTGAGCCATACGAAGAGTTGAATAGAGATATAGATAACGTGAAACTGAAAGGGAAATGGCACTCTCACTCTCCTCCATCCTCCTCTTTCTGTGTATGCATTCCTTCATGTGCATTGTGCAGCTCACAATGATAATAAGAATCCATTGGTTGGAATCGGTATTGGGGTTGTGACGGCTTGTGTGATGGGTTTAACTGCATTGGATGCGGACGCCACGAGAATCGAATACTACGCAACAGTGGGAGAGCCTTTCTGTGAGTACAACTATGTAAGTCTGGCCTCGGTTAGTTACTCACTTCGGTGACGAAGCTCCACTTGCTGAGCTTATCAATGTTAGTTACTCACTCACTCACTGTCAGCATGCAAACAAACATGTTACTTAGTTAGTTACTTATGAATGAATAAATGGTATATAAATATAGTAAAATGTTTGATAAACAACTAACGTGCTTTTTAGACCTTGAGAGAGAAGAAAAAAAGAGAAAAAAATAATATAAATACAATAGAATTTATGATGAAAAAATAAGAGGTGTTGATGAAGTGTTTAAATATAAATAATAGTTTGTATATTACTCATAAATATATACACTACAGGTTCACTATACTGCGAGATTCGCTGATGGGATAGTATTTGATAGCAGCTATAAACGTCTAGACCTCTCACCATGCGCATTGGTGTGGGCAAGGTATACAAATTTTTTTTATCCTAAAGTATTTTGTAACATAGTTTTGCTATGTTGTAACTTATGAGAGTGTATTGAGTCCAGGTAATCAAGGGACTGGATCAAGGGATTTTAGGGGGTGAAGGGGTACCTCCAATGCGAATAAGTATCATTTTAATTGGAGCATTTTAAGATTCTTTAATCATGACACGTGTCACTTGCTAATTTACCTTTTTTACCCAGGTGGGAAATGCAAACTGCAGATTCCTCTGCACTTAGCATATGGCCCTGAACCTGCAGTGTGCTTCTCGGGTTATGTTTCATCGCATTTTGGAAATTTGCTATATTATCTAATTTAGTCTTAAACATGGAAAGACTCTTTCAACAATCAGCAACACCTATAAAGTAGTAGAATAGACACCATAGAGAAGGGAGAAATCATTATTCATTGGTTAATTTTATCACTGGGGATATGCATTTTCTAGTTCATTGAGTTTTAGATAAGTGTATTGTGAATGTTATCAGAAGATGCCTTAAGTCATTAAATTTGTTAGACTTTGACATTGTTTGCCACTGATTCAATAGGTGACTGCAATATACCCGGCAATGCCACTCTTCTGTATGATATTAATTTTATTGAGGTTTATTCGGGGAACAGATCAAAGTGAAGTCAGTCAAAACTGATCAGATACATATATACATATGAACCATAGATGGATGGGGTGAGTTTCCAGATTTCTTTAGAATATTTATGTTCTTAAAATAGATGGTTGAAATGGTAGTCAATCACTCGTATTGTTGTGTTCGGATTACTTTCTGCATGCTTTGCACCTAAAATTTTGGGTTTTCTTTCCTTATTAATAAAATAGTAAGCAACAACTTCAAATTTTGGCCCTGTAACCACGAAGCTTTTATGCATTTGTAGGGGTATGTAGCAACTGCTTCTCTGCTTGATAAAACATTGATCACGGGCTTTAGTAGTTTAATCTGTTGGTATTAGATTATAGGGATTGGAAGAGAGAAATGTATATTAAATGCATAATTATATCTAATAAGCAACATTAAAATTTGATGACACAAGAGATCATAGTTAAAACATAGGCTGCTTAATATTTCAACTCTTATTTGAGACACAAGATTTGTGAAATTTACAACATGTTGTTTAATGACCGGGTGATATTTAAGATTATATATATGTTTAATGGCAGGTAGAAGTAGACCAGTATATTTATAAATTTGATATATCTTCCTATAGTATAAGGGGAAAATGATAATGGTGACACTTCCTGTATGTTTTCTTTTTATCTCTGGCATGAATTATCTAAAATAGGTATAATTCTAATTTCTTATAGTTTATAGAGCAATGAAATGGACATTTTGCTAAAGAATGTGGATCAACTTGTTTGGCAGAATCTTCTTCCTGATTACAGCTACCTCAAGTTACTGTTCCTGGTTAGTGGAGTTGTACATGATTGACCTGAATTATCCCTTCTGAGAGTAATGAGCAATCCTTCCTGGTGATATATATTAGATAATTCATGTGCATTTCTTCACATGACATGCGAGCAGCTTGTGTATCTTTATTGTAAATGTAATTTTCAATACTGCTCTCTGAATGATAAAAATTTATTAATTCTTCATATGATAAATGCCATCTCTATTACATGATATGCTTTACCCTTTTCACCTTCCTGTCTGAAATAGGCATGGCTCTGTATGTTTAGACCAGTAAAATGCAAAGGGAGAATCATAATCTCGAAAGGTCAACAGTTAAAACTTAAAAGTGTTCAAAGACGTTTTCTATGCTGACTTGATTAATCATCCCTTTGGAGGTAATTCATCTAAAATTAGAAATATGTTCATAAAGATATCCTAATTTGTAATTTTCTCAAATGCAACTTGTGCTTCTGTGTCTGGTTAGGCTAATTAGCCCTGGCACACACTAGCTAACTCAGTGACTGGCTTGATCTTAGTGTTTCACTGGGTCATAAGCATGACCAAACTGAAATTTCTTCTTCTTTCTGAACAATAATAGTTCATTGTGAATACATTTTGATCGTAATTAGACCTTTATATTTTGTACAAGTAGCGCAAATTTTTAAATCTAAAATTTATGTCTCTCCAATTTGGAAATGCCAAATAAATGTTACACCACCCCAATCTTCTTGTGCTCACCAGTTGGTATGATTGACTGGTTTTGAGATTGGAAAGCATATATGAATTGTTTCAACCTTAATAATTGTGTATATCCGTATCCGTATTTTGCACCATTGAATATCTTCTTACAAATGATGACGTTGGGGGTGGTGATAATACAAATGAGAATAATCATCTGCATAATTCTGTTGAATCCTGTATAGTCTATACTATCCCGAGGTTGCATGTGCCTTTACACTTTGTGAGGATCTGGTAAAGGGTGAGGGAAACAGAAAAAGGCAAAGCAGAAAAAGTAAAGCCGATTCCTGCCTCACGTTAATTGAGAGGAAAAGGATACGCGTTCCTTGAACCTGTTTGCTCCAGCTTCTTCTGGAAATTAAGCGTATTTGGAATTGAGTTTAAACTATGTATGCTTTTTCGATCAACAATAGCCCCAATGCCAATGCAAATGCTCCGGGGTAGGCAAAATGCAATACCAATGTTAGTGTATACTACAGTTTAGAGGGAAATGATCAATGCCTGTAACTTTGACCAATTTTGAGTATTTTAACAGTTATATTCTTGGTCCTTTCTTTGTTTTTTTTTTCACCCTCTACCTCCACGAATAATACGTATTTGCTACTTTTCTATTTAACTCTAAGCACGCAAACCGAAAAATAAATTACAATCAGACATTGTTTTCATTCACCATTATTTCACCCTTACCGGCTTAATTCACATGATATGCTTGTTTTGATGTTTTACTTTTACTCCCAAACTGGTTTCATTTACGGGAGAAAGAAAAGAAGGCCATAAATAACAACAAAGAAACAATATCATATCTCAAGGTCAAGGTCAAGGCCCACCGAAACTACCTACTGCAAACCTACAAGGAGGCAATTACAGTGTACAATCTGGAACACTAAAGCAAAAAAATAGAAAAACAATAATCACAGCAACGTCTCTTCTCATCTTTTTATGTAAAAACCAAAAAAGAAGACAACACTCTAGGAAAGCAACAACAACTTGAAAATAGACCAGAAAGAAGCATATAAGGTCTACATGATAGAGCATGCATTAAAATTTATAAATTTACAGTGCCATGGGAAAAAGCATATATTATTTTTTTTTTGTCTACATGATAGAGCATGCATTTGGGTTGTCATCACTGAACATGGTGATGTAAGGGTCTTCATATCTTGTGATGGTTCCAGTGTGAGCAGGGGCCTCCACTCTCCTCACATAACCAGGAGGAGCCTTCTTGTCATAAGAAGGAACTGCATATGGATGAACCACCAAGTTGTAAGGCACATAGGGCCAAATCTCAGCCTTCTTCCCTGTTGATTTGGCCTTCTTCAGCACCTTGTTTGGTTCAACATACCCAGTTACTGTAACTTTCTGCTGTTTTCGGTTTATCTCCACAGATTTCACCCCTGCAATTATTAATCACCATTCATTTCATTATCTTCATGTTGAATAACACTGATAAATAAATAGATAATAGATCATGATAACAATTTATGTAACTCACCACTTAGTGAAGAGAGAGCGTTTTTTACCTTAAGCTCACAACCATCACAATCCATTCTCACCTTTAGCTCCACGGTTTGGAACTGCTTCTTCTTCTTCTTGTGGTGGTGGTGGCCACTGCCCATTAGATCAGACAAGTACTCCAATGTACCTCCAACTCCCATTTCTGTATGTTATGAATATGAATATTGGAACAAGATTGATTAGTGAACTAAACTTCTTAAGTGTGCCACAAAAGAACTTCGATGAGAGTGAAGCAAGGGAGCATATATATAGCAGCACATAGGTTGATCATTTTCTAGAGAGACCACTACAAATTCGTACAATGTTTTTTACAACATTATTATTTTCTATCTCTATCTCTCTGTCACTTTAATTATCTTATCCGAGACCCTTTTCTTTCCTCTTTCGTCTCCATGTAAAACAGTTTGTACATGACTTTAATTATTAATGGAATATAATTACACTTATTTGAATGTATAAAAACGGATAAATTAATGTTGAAAAACAGAAGGAAGCCAGCTCTGAAACGAAAAAAGAAGTAGTAGTTGCAAGGAACTTTCTTTCTTTAAAAAAACTGGATTCGTTCCTTACCTTGTAATAATAATAAAAAATAATAACGCTGCTCGGCTCTGTGCTGTGAAGAACTCGTATACTACGTTTGAGATCTTTTAGTTACAGGGAGTCACAGACCTACATACAGCCTACTTATAGAGACGTTTAATCAGATTCAAACAGAGCAAAGGTCGTGGCCCCCACAACACCAGAAAACAAAACACTTTCTCGTACCCCCAGATTTTGCCTTGGAGAGTTTGTCTTAGGATAACCGCAAAACAAAACATTGCTGGCTCATATTTATTAATTCTACTTCATAAAATGGGTTCTCAATTGAACTCAGTTTCTCGGATTTTTCAAGTAAAGGGTGGAGTTTGAATATTGTAAATGAAAAAAAAAATAGTTGAAATCAGAGATCCAGTAAAGATAATTATTCAAATTTTTATGGAGATTAATTATTACCAAAACTAATAACATTCTGCATGGAATGGTGATTAAAAAAAATCTCTTAATTTTTAACATTAAATTAAAAAGAAAATTCTTATCGGAGAACTAGTATTTTTAAAGGGGTCATGAAAGTAGATAAAGAAACATTGATGAAAGAAACACTCAATTATTAATAAATGGCTGGTTAGGTACGTGTAAGTTTAAATTAAAATTAAACTGTATTACATGCAAAAGCTTGAGATGCATCATTTATAACAATATAAACTAAAAATATCACCGTATGTAGTTGATATCTTTTTTGTTATACATAAGAAGCGTATCAGAGTTCATTTTAATCATTTAATCAAAGTTAAAATTATTTTCTTTCATGTCTCACACTCTCACTAATACTTTATTTGCTATGAGACAAATGATAAAGGAAAAAAAAAGGCAAAGAAAACTAGATTATCGTTACATTTCGCTGAGTTTGGAACAACATGGAAATTATTGAGAAAGAAAAATAATTCTTACGCTGTTCACATCAAAACTCATTTTCCCTCCCGTGACCATAAAGCGGAGAGGAGATATAATTTTCAATTTGAAGAGTATATTAATGTTCATGGAATCGAGTTTCAGGCTAGATAGCATGTTTTTTAATATTCTTTTATGATTTTTTCTTTTATCTTTAGTGATAAAATCAATTTTAAAGTCTTTGATTACTTTTTGTTGGTTTCATTATTTCATATAAGATGTAATTATTTTTTTTAGTTCAAGTGATAAATCCCATTTTTTATTTTTGAACCATTTTTGTGGGTATTGCAATGGATAGGAGATAAACATTAAAAATTTGAAAGGAAGACACTTCTCCAAAAGAAACCTAATCTGCCGGAGATTTTGAAAGTATGTATAGTAATAGATTTGATGAAAAAAAATTCTTGAGTTTAAGAATTCCCATTAAAAATGCTTAAGACTAAAGGATTTTTTTCCTGCTTATGCTTTTGTTTTATTATTCTTTGAGATTTTTTAATATAATAAAAATGGTAGCTTGTGATAAATGTATTACTAAAGTTCTTGAATTTAAATTACAGAGCAATAGTGAATTAAATGAAAACAATTCTCGATCTCACAAAAAAAAATAAAAAATATGAAGGAACACAGATTGTGTACGAGGCTCAAATCAATCCACAGTGCCCTTTTTAAAAGAAAATATTCTGTGAAAAAAGTAAAGCTGGAGCCTTCCATGGCCGCGCCCTTAAAAGCCTAGAAGAAAAATAAACTCAACTTCTTTACATTTTATAAATAAAATAGCATTTATAATAATTAATTAAAAACAAATGTAGTATATATCATACGGTAAATTAATCAGAAATCACCTATAAATAATTATCATAAAAGTACTTACCATTTGTAATTGGAGGATTGTACATGTATTAATTGTTCTTTTATGATCTCCATCACACTAGGTGGAAGCCAATGAAGTTGACATCCAAATACACATTATATTTGATACCCTGTAGTATAACTTAGGCTCTTGATGAATTCCATTTGATGTATTATTCTTGCTTTCAGCGCACACTGACTTCATCTTCATAAATTGAATACCACTACAGAGCTGCTCTGTTACAATTTAGTATAATTAGCAATGAGGGCAAGAGTTTAGTTATTAATTTCAAATGATTCATTACGTTACAAATATGTTTATGTAACAAATTGTTGGTCAAATGACAGCAGCCACGAACGCGTTTGGTTGGGAACATTCACACAGCACAGCTGTTGCAAAGGGTTGTTGCACAATTATGAATTCAAAAATGAGAATTTAAATTATTTTAATCCCAGAATCTGAGCAAGTCTACTGTTTTGGAAGCTTCATTGATCCCCCTTCTCAGCCAAAAAAAAAAGTATCTTTAATTTTTTTTTGGTTCATAAGGTTTAATTGGAGAAAAGGAAAGGATTTGTGGTCTGATAAAACTGCATCCCTTTCGTATATATTGATATTTGATCATTGTTATAAAAAATGAAAAAGGCTCTCATGGAGTTTGGTTAAATTATTCAATTAATTAATTGCGAAACCTTTAAAATACTTAATTATTTAACCTAATAAATTCGGTCTACGAAGGAGGGCTGGGAAAAAATCACAATAGCAATTGAAGACAAATTTTATAAGATTTATAATAATTTATACATTTTATTTAACTAAACTAAATCTCCTTGGTGAGGAATGGGTAATTTGCACAAAGTCATAAGTTTTATTCATTCTAATCTTATTATAGTTATTGTATAAAAATATAATTAATTATTTAAATTAGGGGGAGAAATTCAATAGAACTAATAAATTAAAGGGGTAAAATGTAATTTATCCTAAATTTAAGTTTTTTAAATAAAAAAATAGCATAAAACCTTTTTATTTTCTTTTCTAGTTTCAATAATTGGTTTTCATATATAGAACTATCTAATACTGTTGCCCTTTCATTTATTTATTCATGTCGCTGGACTCATAGCAAGTCCTGATGCCTGTCTCTTAAAACTTTCGAACACACAAGAAACATGATAACAAATGCATAAATAGGACATAATAAATGTAAGCATGTCGTTTTCTCTGTTTGGTTTTGTCCTCTTACAGCTATTATGGCCTCTATGCGTAGATATCCATTTGAATGGATGTGATTTAACAAAGCCCCATTCTTTTTACCAACCCCATGAACATACCTTTCCACTCAATCATACACTCCCATGCATATATTATTACAGTGATAGACTCTAGTATATGACTGGTCACCTAGTCTATTATTTGATGGATCAATATCCCTAAAATAACCATTTCTTCGAAAGTGTATGCACTAATTAAATTGTTGCCTCCACCTAAAAGATAGATACTACATATGGACAAAGCCATCAATGTCACCTATTTGGAGGTTAGAGTTAATACTAATGAAATGCAATCGAATTAACGGTGAGTGTTAACTCTAGTTTTGTTTTAAACAAATCAATTGGAGCATAACATGTAGGTAAGTAGGATCATGCGTCATCCTTATTATTCTTTCTCCAAATTAAATGGCTCCTAGTATGAGAGGATTAAGACTTTGGTGGAGAATTGAATGGAATGTTGTAGGTTTAAGTTGTGAAATCTCGGCTTTTTTTTATCATTAGGGTATAATTTTTTTCAGCTTTTTTATATGGGTGTTTTAAAATTATTTTTAAAAAGCAACAAGTCGTAACATAATAGGTATTACAATTTTTAAATTAGAAATAATAACATCTGTTACGATTTATTATTATTATTTTTTTAATTAAAGTCGTAAAATTATTTATAATTTCAATATATTTTTTTATTTATCACTTCAAAATCGTTAATTTTTTTTAATTTTATGGCTTCTAAGTCATAGTATTTATTTTAGTGTCTTAGGATTTTTTATTTACTTGCATTTTTTTGTTTTATTTTCAATTTTTAAAAAAATTGTAATTAAATTTTTTTATTTAATTATTAAATAAATATTTTTAATTTTACTTGTTATTCGTTTTATTTAATATCTTGTATATATTTTTTTATATGATTTTATTTAATATGTTATATATTTTTTAAATATTTTATATAATTTTTTATCTAAAACATTTTGTATATTTAAAATTTAGATAATTTTATATATTTTAATATTTTGTATATTTGGCGTAATTGTAATAAATATACATACAAACAAACAAGTAGACGACTAATATAATTTTTAGTTTTTATGTTTTCTTTAAGTTGTATTATTCATTTTATATTAATTATTTTGTTGTTTTTAATTTAACAACTATTTTTATCACTAAATTATTAGATGTTGTTAATAGTAAATTCTTTTATAGAAAATAAATAATATTATTTCATAAATTATAATTTAATATTAGTAACAAAATATTTTAATATTTATTTTAAAATTTTACTTTTCTAAAATTTAAGTATTTAAAATAAAACAAATATTCAAAAAATATTAAATATCATTATGTTATTTTATTATTTCATTTAAAAAACAAATAAAATTCATTAGCATTATTAAAAAAATTATATGAATTTTAAATATATTAAATAAAACTAAAAAATACAATTTTAGTTACAAATAAAATTATGTTATTTTATTATTTCATTTTATTTTAGTTACTAAAAAACAAATAAAATTCATTAGCATTTATTTTAGTTACTAAAAAACAAATATTCAAAAAAATATTAAATATCATTATGTTATTTTATTATTTCATTTTTAAAACAAATAAAATTCATTAGCATAATAATTAAATAAATAAAATTTAGTTACAATTTTTTTAAAAAAATTAAAAACAAAACAAAAAAATACAAGTAAATAAAAAAAATCCTAAAACAGTAAAAAAAAATACTACAACTTCATAGTCGGACCATAAAAAAAATAAAAAATAAAAAACTTATAACTTTTTGAAGTTGTTAAATTTAAAAAAAAAACATAACAACTTTCAAGTTGTAAATAAAAGAAATACAGTGTTAAATAATTTTATGAATTTAATTAAAAAAATAATAACTCATAATAAATATTACGACTTATGAGTTAGAAGTGATAATATCTATAAAATTTATCCCTTCTGAAAAATAATTTCAAAAACACTTCATATGAAAAAAGCAGAAAAAAAAATGGTACCCGAATGATAAAAAAAATCTGAAATTAGCAAACCAACATCATAGTTAAACAATGTAAATTATTATAAACTTTTTAATATATTTCAATTTCTATTAGAACAAGTATCCTTGAAGCCTTCTGGCATATATAATTAGAGTGAATATCCATGAAAATCAATCATAGTTCTAAACAAAAAGATACTGAGTAACAAAAGGAAAAAATCATTATTTTTTGTGTGTACAAAAGTCTGATTGAGGTTAGATTATAACCTCATCATTCATCATTTGATAAAAAGGTAAAATAATATTTTATAGTTTCAAAAGTTAGACTAATTATATTTATAATTTCAAGCACTGTCTTTCCTTTTCTCTTAAACATAAAGAGTGGGGTGGTAGGGGGAAACCGTGGTTTCGGTGCTAGATAAACAATCTCTGCTTTTTTTTTTTTCTTTAAATCCCTTCATGTTTGAATTAGCTTTGATTAGTCGATTAGCTTTTTTTTTTTTTTTTTGTTTTCCTTTTAACGAAAGCTAACGTAACAACAACTTCCATTGCTGATGTTTTTTCTAAAAGGATCCAAATGAAGCAATTAATTGAATAATTTAAACAAGGAAAATCATACACATACATCTTTCTATTTTAAACATTTTATAACATCTTTCCTTTTTTTATTTTTCATTTTCTATCACATCATAAATCATATTATATCTATAATATTTTTCTTTTTTTCAAATCTCTCTCAATATATAAGATAGTGTTCGTGAAACATTTTTTCTTTAATCAAACTGCATGAGAACCTTTTCACTTCAAAGCAACACTGAACATAAAGCTCTCACTTTTGGGAAAAGTAGATGCAAAGAGAAAGGCAAACAAAAAACATAAATAAAAACTAAACCAATGAACTCACAACATAGAGTAGCTAGGTCGGAACTCAGAAGAGAAACATGTATCATAATACCAAAATATCAACGCAATCTTTTAATTAGTTGCGGAAATATAAAACATTAGCCACGAGCTAGAGGTGGATTAACTGTGACTTACGCTAAAGCATTTAGAGATACTATATGTGATTTTGAAATGATAATAACAAACACAGATGTCAACTTTGATGTCCCTCATGGGCATGTTTTAGGTGGGAGCATGAACCGTTCAAATTAACCTCAAGCACAACATTAATAACAAATTAAACTTTATTATTATTATGTAGAGTGATAATGATAATGTGAAGAGAGAGAGAAAACTATAGTTTTGTAAAGATTAGACCAATTATAAGTTCTTATTGGGGTCTCTAATATTGATGGTGATTTTCTCCTTAAACACAAAAGAACCTTTGGAATGCAGTGCCTGGAATGGCATATTGACATTGGGGATAGGAATTAGCAATTACTTGTTCATGTTCTGCTTTAAGAAAATTAATTGTTTGTCCTCTGGCTCATGACATACACATGGAGTTCTATCTTTTGGATGCTCATGTTTGAACTTTGAAGGAAGCAGGAAGTGTACTAACAAGGGAAAGCTGCATCAAGCTTTCTGTGTGTTTTTTTTTCTTCTTTTTGGATTCTATATTCTTATTATAAGAAAAAGGAACTACTTTAGGAAATGGGGATGGAAGGTGCAGCTAAAGGCCGCATCAAGCTTTCTGTGTTTTCTCTTCCCATTCCCTTCCCAAAACGATCACTTACACACTTGTTTATAAAAATTTAAGTTTGAACGTCTTTTTTTTTATTATTCTTTTCTCAACTTAGTGTGTTAAATTAGGATAAAGTATAGGGTAAAAAAGTATTGAAATGTATGTTTTTCTTCTTCATTATACTGTACTCTATTCTTCTCAGCTTTGGTAAGTATCATGTTCCATTAGAATGAGGCCTCGTCCAGGTTCAATAAGATCAACTCTTTTTCATAATTATATTTTTTTTACTAAAATCATTCCAATTTTTTTTTCTTTCACTTTTTTCCCCTAAACTAACACATCCTAACAATGTAAAAGTTTCTTTTACACCATTACGATATTCTCTAATCTGGATAGCTATATGTGATGATATTCTCAATTTTTGTAATAATTAATTTTTAAATCATATACAAGATGACAGTTAATAGACAGTGTAAAAATATTTATACTAGTATTTATCAAACTTAAATTCTAAAATATATGTATATAAAATGATAAAAACAAATATATGTAAAATAATTATACGCAACATGATTTGATATTAAAATCATAGAACCGTAATTTATTCCATCCTTTCTGTCTTTTAAAGGTCAGAACTCAGAATGAGTAATAACACCTTAGCAGGGGCATCTTCAGTGAAAAATGGAATAATACAAGTCAACATCACATACATATCTGAAACGTGTGTGAATAGTGTCCTCAATCTCAGGTCATCATCACATTGTGCAACGCATTCAAGTTGGTTCAATGGTTATTTTTTCCCTCTTAAATGTTGTAAACCAGTTATTCAATGAATCATTTTGTCATGTAAGAAACAAAATAAAATACACGTAAAGTTCAGCTGGCACGCAATATTAAACAGAATTAGGTGAGAGTATAACGCAATGCAATATTCATGGATTCGCTATTTGGTCCACATGACATAACCTCACAATCGGGTTTTC
This sequence comes from Glycine max, assembly GCF_000004515.6. NCBI lineage: Eukaryota > Viridiplantae > Streptophyta > Magnoliopsida > Fabales > Fabaceae > Glycine > Glycine max. Next base: position 36,959,297 of record NC_038241.2, read on the forward strand.
CTTTTTAGGACCATTCGGCTTTGCCCTCCATGATACACATAATGCACTTCTCAATTTGTCACATTTCATGCTTTTGTCAAACACACAACATGGCTCCACGGCCCACATTAGGATTCATTTGATGCATCATATGATATCATATACTATAATACAATAATAATATTAAAAAAATGTCATTCTAGCAGTGTTTTTCTCGCACAAATATGTCATATCATGTATATGGTATACATATCTTGAAGCTGATGATGCAAGCTATTTGCTGCCTTGGAGTTATGAGTGGAAAGAAAGTTTATGCTACGTTAATTCTCTAGTCGAAATAATGTATACTGTATACCATACAAATACAACTGTAAGAAGAATAAATTTTGAGCACATTTAAAATGGATACTCAAGATTAACTTGGTTCTACCTCTTGCTTAGTATAATGCATGCTTATATGTACATGTGTGAAAACAAAGTAGAGTAAAACTAAAACATCAAGCAGTCAAAAGTAAAGGTAAGCACAAGCTCCGTTACGGATGATTACCAAGTTGATCCACACTCCAAGTACGACAATCTTTGTCACTGTTATTTTACGTTCAATTTAGTGTCAAATAATTATACTAAGACGTACTTATGCAAGCCCCAAAGCAAAAATGATAAAAAAAAACACACTCGCTATATCACTTTAAATTGACAACACGCAAAGAATCATACAAGAAACTCGAAGCTGGCCTGATCTTCGTGCTCCTAGTGTTTATCCTAGGAATGAAAGATCAAGTTACAAAAGAATAATATGACAAAAGAATCTGTTTTGACCAAAAATAAACAACAGCTATATACACGTGGTGTAATATAAAAAATCCAAAAATTTCTTTCCAGCTTGATCTTTAATGTTCCAATTTGAAAGCTGGATGGTATCATTTGTTAGACCACTGAAATTCTATTTCTAGATTCCGCGGGGGGCCACTTTTACTTTGAGGCAACAAAGCATACTCTCCAGCTACTGATCCAAGCATTACCACTCGATCAATCTGGATTGTAACTTTCCCAAATTTACTCTGTCATAAAAAATCACAGAAGAGGGGTCAAGTGGAAGTGTAAAAACAAAGACAAAATGCACACAAGTGTTCTTAAAACACTGATTAAGAAAACAAAGATAAAAGATATTTAATAAAATTATATTTATTATATTTAATTATCTGTTTTAAAGTAATTAAAATATTCAATTAAACCGGTTAAATGTTTCTTAATTAGTGCCCTTAAGACACTCCTTAATGAAGCATAGAAACAAAATATTTGAAGATGAATACACTGCCTTTATAGTCCATGATTTTGCACATTTACCTTTCCCACTTTGCTCTTATTTTTGCAAGAAATATGAAGCTTCTGGCCTTTTGGAGGACTCTCAAAGGTCCATGAAAAGCTCTCACCCCATTCTGGATTAGGGCCAGTTGAAACCACCTGATCAGCACATCATCATAAAGGATATTAGTAATTTAGTATATTCACTTTTTCTGGAAAAGAGTATACAGCATGCAACATGTAATAATAAAAAATAAAGCTCCATAAAAAAAATCCTCAATTTTTTTATACATTCAGCAGAAAACACAATGTTCTTTGCCTTTATGATATTCAACAAGATTCAAACTCTTGCATGTACATTTTGAAACTCAAGGTCAAGATACAACTTGCAAGTGGCATTAGAGAGGATTCCCAAGAGTAAGGGACCAGAAAAATTGCAAACCAACAATTAAGACAAACCTATCCTAAAGGGGCAGAAAAAAAATGATTTGGGTTAAGTAAATAGATTATTCTACCAATACATATGTAGCAAAACCTCAGCAGAATAGGTAGATCCTTAGATGATCAACTGAAATTCTTTCTAAGAAACAGCTCTAAAAATGCCTATCCTAATCGAGTATTTTTGGAATTGGCATGATTTTCATTGAGAAAAGGCAGATGATATTAAGTCATTCAAGAAACAGCATTCATGGTTAAATTTGTAGATGACTGACATGGAGAGACAAAACCCAAATTTAGTTTTACACCCATATCACTGGATCCTAGTGCATACACCGAAAAAGCAAGTAGCCTCTTCCCCATAACAACACACAAATGATTCAAAGCTAATAGAAAAGTACGAAACCATAAATGTAAAATAATGACCTGGGTTTGCCTTGGTGGAGTGTTGCCAAGTGTAAGCTTGCAGTAAACACTAGGGTTTCCAACAGACTGTTTCATATTGTTACCACGCTTGATGATCACCACCAATGTCCCTGGTAAACACTGCAATAAAAATTCTGCTTTCTCCTGAAACCGAGGCGGCCCAGACTGGATTAAGTACTGCAGCAATGGAATAGCATCTGCAGCTGCAATTGACTGAGCTCTAGAAACTTCAACTGGGCATGCTGACCAAGCTTGTCTGAGCAGGAAAAGTGCATCCAATGCAGCTTCCTGACAAGCCTCTGAACCTGTCTTTAAGGCTGTAACCAGATGGGGAATGCTAAGCGTTGCTGGTTCAGTTGCTCTAAGTCTTGGGAAGTTGGTAAATAGAGAATTTAAGGCTTTCAGATACTCATCATTCACAGTTCCAGAAGCCCATAAATCTTTCTCAATAGCAGCTATAAGAGCAAAAACCTTGTTAGAAATATAAAGTGGGAAGGGGGAGATGTGTTTCTGCTTAAATGAATCACCATTGTTCATCAATCAATTCTGTGAAAAAACTGCAACTTTATACATGTAAATTAGGCTTTGAAGTACAATCTGTAATTGTTCATGTTACATTAATTGAATACTTAAAAAGCAATAAGTGTCTATTTTTGCTGCAAGAGGCTATATAAGCACAACTGCAGTCTTGATGTTTAAATAATGTAATAATAGATTGAAGTTCACAGGACACAGGTTCTATAATTTATGTTTCCTTCCATAAATTTTAGGTGCACAATCAATTCAAAATTAGCTCTTCTATTAATCAAAAGATTTGTTCTTCATATGTAATGTTATTTGATATACTTCTCCTTTTTAGCAATCAAGTTATGCCTTGGCTTATGATAGCAAGGCAAAAATCATTTACCATGTTCAATGCATCATAACATCAAAAAGATCATTTTAGGTCAATTTGTTCAACAAAAGTAGAAGTGTATTCCCTAATTTAGTGTATTTTAAACTTTCCCAAAATGTTTCTTTATCGCCAAATGTTAGTTGTTAATTGTTAGTGGGGGGATTCGAACCCACGACCTCCAACTCCAAGCCAACCTTATAACTCCAACTTTCCCAAAATGTTCAATATTTATGTTTTTACTATAACTAAACCAACATAAAATTATCATCAGAAATGCACACAAAGACTCACCACTTATATTCACTCCTACTGTTAAAGAACTAAGTGTTACTATTATTTAAATATCTGTTTTGTTCAGTTTCTAAAACTTCCGTTATTCCAATAAAATCGGGTTTTTTCTTTACACCAGTACCAAGGCTGCCTCGTCTAGAAAGTTAAATGAGGGCATGTTATTATGCATCTTTTTGTAGGAATTTAGAAGGGAAAAAAGTATTAAGGGGCTCAATCAGCCAAGCAGTAAAAACTGCAAGATTAGCAAAGAAAAACTCACCAGTAATTGCTCTGACTGTTTCACTAGAAGCATACTCTTGAATAGTATTATTTGAGAAGAGAAGTTTAACAAACATTGCCGCCTGAATTGATGTTTCTGGATCACTTGAACCTATCAGATCCAATACAACCTGAACACCACCAGCCTCTGCAACTGCTCTCCTATTTGATCGACTGTACATCACAAGATTCTGCAAAGCACATATGGCTACGACTTTCATTTCTTCTGTTGGTTGCTCTTCAAGCACATTCACTAAAGCACGACAAGCTGAAACTGCATCACTTGTTCGAGCAAGAGCCTCATTCTGAAACAGATCCCCAAGAGCCAAAGTTGCCAACAACCTTGCCTGCTGTGCTTGAGTTTGTGGGTCCAAAAGATACTGGGATAATGGTACGATAGCTGATTTTGTTACTTTCGTTTCTCGAATCTTCACATTGTTCAGCAATACTTCTAAAAGTCTTGCAGCAGTTTCCTCACACTGATGAGATCGTAGGAGCTCCAAGAGAGCCTCTATAGCACCACTTTCAGCCATAGCTTCTGCACTAGTTCCGTCATCATTTTCCAACACTAAAAGAGCATTTAAAGCACCAACAACTGTGCTCTCTGAGCCTGATCGAAGCAACCTTACCAGTACAGCAATAGGAACTTCCAAGTAGAATTCAGAGCTAAACTGCAGAATACTTGACAAAACCGAGGCAGCAGATTCCCATAAAGCATGAGGAAGGGAAGGGTCAGCTTGCAATATAACTTTGGAAATTTCAATAACACCACCCTCTTTAGCAATTTCATTAGGCCATGTTAGTGCAATACTAACTAGGGCTTTTACAGCTCTCTGCTGCAATATGTGTATACCAGAACCAAGAACTCGAATGAGAGGGCCAATTGCTTGCTGTGTCACTGGATCCTTCTGAAGGCGCTCTTCTACAAGTAGATGTGAAAGAAGCTCAGCAGCCAACTGTTGTACTGCTGAAATTGGAGAATCAAGCAAATGGATAAGTGGTTCAATAACTTGGCGAGAAGTCAATGAATGGTCAGCGCGGCACTGTGGATGTTCTAAGATATTAACCAAAACCTGCAATGCACTGTGCTGTCCATCAGGCCCAAATTCCTGTCTTGTCAACAACAAAAACAATGGTTCAACCACTTTAGCAGCAGATGATCCTTTAGCTATGCTAGCATTATTGGTCAATATACGCAACAATTCAGCAAAAGCTGCACATAGATAATCAGGTGCTTCATGTAAGATGTCAAGTACGCTTTCAATAACTCCAGCTTTCACCATTTCCATTTTACATGCAGGCCTGTCTTTTCCTAACTTGACCAGAGCCCTGGAAATAGCCTCATGAAGTATATAGTTCCTACCAGACAGTAGACCAACAAGAGGAACAACTGCACCATGTGCAGCAACTAATTCAGCCAATTGCTCATCATCAACAAGCCTATCCAATGCCCGGACAACTGAAAGCTGAGCAGGACTGAGCTCAGTTACAAGGAGAGAGACAAGTGGTTCAACACAGCATGCAGCAGCTGCTGTGGACCGAATCCTAGTATTTCCAAAAAGAGCACAACATAATTCGGCAGCATCCCCTTTCAAGTCCATTGAACAATTTGATGAAATGATCCTACAAAGAACTTCCACTGCATTCATCTCAACATCAGCAACAGCAAGTGCTCTTGATGGATTTTCACTCAGTAACCCAACCAATGCAGCAATGGCAGCATGCTGCTCCTTTTCTGAACCTGTACTGAGAATCTCCACCAACGGTTGAACAGCTTGCCGAGCAATCTCTGCATTTCTAATGTGGTCAGCAGAAAACAAACTTTCCAAGGCTTTTGCAGCACTATACCTTGCACCTCTTCCCCCTAAACGTAGAACAGCTACAAGTTGAGCAACAGCACCATATGCTGATTCATGTTTTCGTATTTCAGCACTGCTAAACAGAATTCCTAGCAGATCTGTAGCAGCTTCTTCAGTTGCATCTTGTGGACTCAGTGAAAGATACTTCGTAAGTGCCTCTAAGGCCCCAGACTCCACCATTACACTCATATTTGAAGGACAATCTTTACCAAGCTGAGTCAAAAGCCCAAGTGCCAAAAATGGTGCTCCTGGACGATCTGGAATTGGTTTGAGCAGATCAACTAGGGCAGGTATTGCCTTCCGAGAAGTGGCTCCCCCTCTTATATCATCAACTCTAAATAACCTCTCAAGAGCCACTTGATCAGGATAACGTACCAAAGAAAATTCCTCTGATAATTCCAGAAGATCCTGTATATCAGTATCAGCACAGCCAAGCAAAGAGATAAGTCCACCTGCTGCCCCAGAATTTGCCACTGACAAAAGTGTTCCCCTGCTACCATTACAGACAAGGCTAGCTATTGATTGTGCAGCAAAATATTTGTTTGCTGATTCCTCTGACTTCAATAAACTGGTAAGTGCTGGTACAGATTTTATGGTTGGATGTGCCCGTATGATATCTCTATTTTGAAATAATATTGCCAACAACAAAGCATGAATCCACATGCTGCTATCTTCGTTGTAGTCAATCTGCATGTTCACCATAAGGGAGCTAACAGGGTTTATATACAGAAATAATTGTCATATAGTAACATTGTTTCAGTTTTACAGCTAAGGATGCCTTAATGTGCAAAGAAGTAAACATTTACTAGAGAAAATTACAGTTTATCTACATGAATTTTGTCTAAATCAAGTTTAAAACATTAACTTCGCTTACGATTCTGAAACATGCAACCTTTCATCCCCACCCCCCTGAAATCCTAGAAGAAACATAAAACATCATAGTGGATAATAATATAATTAAAACTGACAACGGATAAGTCATTGGCCAAACTTGTGAGTTGTGATCATTGTGTTTGACAAAGATTCACCTGAAAGAGTACATAACCTATCCAAACACTTCATTTTCTATTTTTTACATAAAAAATTCATTGTCTTGAACAGATTTTAGTGTCTCTCCAACCATTATGTTTCAGAAGATAAATATCAAATACAACTTGTTAAATTCTGTACAAGTGAGAATTGAGAAAATGATCACATGAAATGTTTCTAGCAAGGGTATTAGGTGGGAGATTTTGAAAGTTTGCATCATTGCATGAATTGAAAGATTTTAATTTGGTGCACTAAAGTTGCTTTTGGATAAAACTTCAGAGGGAGGGGAGGCGGAGGGGTTAAAGCATGATTTTCGCTATTAAGTATTACCTATGATCAGAATCAAATAGACTAACTATTTCTTTGGATTTACTGAAAAAGGCACTTAAATACCTGAGAATATTGTGAGAAACAATTTGAGATCCTGTCAATGAGAACATCAATTGCTCCAGCCTCCATTATTGCAATTTTATTTTTTTCACCATGACAAGCAAGAATAGACAGTAACCATATCGCCAAGTCAGCACCACATATAATGCTGGTGCTAGTGTTGGATTCACAACCGTTGGCCTCTTCTCTTGTGTACCTGCATATGCTAATGAATTCCTTCTTGTCACCATCCAGGTAACCCAACGAAGGCTGTGCAGAAGTAAGCATATCAACAAGAGACCGAATAAGATTGGCACACAGGTTTGATGAATTGAGATCCTCCACCAGTCTCTGATGATTGGCTTTTGCAGTACAAATAAGAAGTGCTGCTCCCCCAATTTTGACCTTTACATTTGTGGAACTAATTATCCTTTTAGCTATTGAAGATATACATCCAGGTGCTGACACGATAGTATCGCCTAAAACAACAGGCTGATCCTTACATAATCGAGATAAAATCTCAATTGTTTTATCCTGCAGCATTGGCTCTGAATCAACAATGCACAAGACAATTGGGCTTATGCTTTTAGGGAATTCAGCCAAAACTGCACAAGCAGATTTAATATTTGCACTGGTCTCTTCTGACCTTGACAGGATGGCAAGTGCTTCTAGAGCTTCTGATGTGGCAACAGACCCATTAACAGCAGAATCTAAGAAAGAAACTAATGCAAGAACAGTTCCAGCACGATTCACACAATCAGTTACACCATAATCAACATCCTGAGAATGCAGGAGACGAGCAATTGCTGCTGCAGCATGGGTTTTTCCAGAAATTGTGCCTTCACATAATATTCTAGTAGCGGGTAAGATAACTTCTTCTGCAATAGCTTTCTCTGCAATCTCACTGTCCAAAATGAGGTTTGCCAGAGCACACATGGCCATCTCTGCAACTTCCAAAACTGAAGAGTTTGCTAGTGCAACTAGGGTTGATAATGTGTCTCTGGCAACAACAGCTACATCCCTGTTCTCTTTGATGGAAAGAAATATTGCAGCCAGGCAGTGTGAGGACTCAATCAGGATACTTTCAGATTCAGCATTAAGCAATTTCATGGCTGACAAAAGAATTTTAACCGCAATGCTACTTTCACGCACATCTTTCCTTGTTTCAAAAATTCCTGCCAGAGCTGATGCAGACTTTGCCTGAGTTTCTTCTTTGGTAGAGCTCAATAATATTATCATGGTATCAAATGCATCACTGGCAGCACTACCTTCACGTAAAATTTCACTAAGGGGAGCAACAGAAAGCATACTTCTCAAAGCATCCAAGACATAAACCTTAGAATCAGGAAGATCACTAGTCAATAACGCTGTAAGCTGACTAATGGTTGTAGTATCAGATTTATGTATTAAATGATTTAAAGTCTTTGCTGCAATATCCTTCCCATTTGGGCTTCCATTCTTCAATAGCCACAACAATGCAGGAACAGCATCAGCACTTTCAACGCAAGCACGTATATCTTCGCTATGATTGCACAGGTTCTTAAGGATTGTAGCTGAATCTTCCTTTGCTTTTGCAGATCCTGTCTCCAAAATTTGAACAAGTGGAGGTATGCCACCAGCAGCAGTAATTGCCCATTTACTTTCATCATTTTCATATGATAGAAGGCAAAGCAGGGCAACTGCACACTCTTGCTGCTGTTCTGATGAAAGCCCCAAAAGAGATATCAATAGCTGAACCCCTTCACGGCCCTGAAGTGCACGCCATAGACTTCCTTCACTTTTGCACAGTGTCAACAGAGCTTTTATAAGCTCGTCTTGAACTTCATTGGCGGCCATTGTTATCAAACCAACAAGCAGATGTTTTGCATCAGAATTTGCAAGTTTATTTGAAAGTATGGAATTTCCATACAAACTAGCAAGCGCTTCAATGGTTCGTTCCTGTACAAGGAAGGGCAAGCGAGGTTTAAATTGCTTGAGTAATGTCTGCTCGACAACCAAAGGATCTGATGCTCTGGTAGATTCTGCCTTGTTATCATATATCATGAGAGCTGATGCCAAAGCTCCTAATGTGTCCGCAATTTGGGTAGGTGAGGTGCATGATTCAAGACTTTGACCAAGGCTAGATATGACAAAAGACAAACCCCCAGAGATGTTTGCTAGAGCACACATAGCATTCTCCTGTAATGCTTGAGCACACTCACCCTGCATGTATTCTTTGGAAGGAGCTATGGTAGCATTGATCAAAGCAGGAATACCATTAGCATTGGCTATCTCTCGCCGTGCCTCTTTGCACTGGGCAGAAAGAGAATTCAGAGCACCAGCTGCTTCAGCTCTAACAGAGTCATCATTACCTGGGCCTAATAGGTTCAGAAGTTGCTTTGTCACCTCCGCTGTCAACACCTTTGAACAAACAGATGCATCCTCCATCATTACAGAAGCAAGTAAATTGCACACATTAGCTAAACTGCTAGGCTGTCCCATTGCCAGTAACTTCACTAATATGTCCACTCCTCCAGCTTGTATTGTTGCATTCCAGAATCCCTCGGTATTGCTGGAGAGATTTTTCAATGCACCAGTCAATAAACCTTCAACTACATTTCCTGCCTTCAGGCCAGTTTTCAGCTGCACCCAGAGCACTGGTACAACTCCTTCAGTCGAAAAAATTTTTGAACCAACATGATCTTTTACACCACCCTGAGAGACGGCATAAATAGTCTTTGCAGCAGCAATTTGGCCTTCAGTAGAACTGGACTTTAGTAGACCAAGCAATGGAGGAATGCTTCCTCCAAGCAAGACCTTCACCCTTAGCTCATTTTCTTTACAAAGGGAACCCAAGACAGTTGCTGCTTGTATCTTCACATTGAATGAACCGGACCGGAGAAGGGAAACAAGTACTGGAACTGCCTGAGAGTGAGATCCAACAGCACCAAAAGCATTTTCACGCAGATCTATAAGCTCCAATAACTGCCTTAAGGAATACTCTTTCTCCTGCACAGAAGATGAGCTCTGACGCAGCTGCTCAATGCATTGGGCAACACTAGCTAATGTCCCATCTGGATCCTCCATGCTGCTGTTACGCTCTCTGCAAAAGCAACCAGTAAAACATGTAAGAAACCAAAATTTTGTTCACAAATTTTTGAATGTCCATAGTCCATAAATCAAAGCATCAATTCACATGGTTCTTAGTTCATTCTCACAGGTTAGACTGTTAGCTTATTTGGCTGCAAGCAATTATTACAATCACTTATTCTTGTAGCATTGCAAGCAATTAATCAATAATTTTATCAGGTTGTACACTGTTCCTGTTGTGTGACAACTTTTTTAGGTGAGTTTTAAGCTGTAACCAACCTCAATCCCATTTTCATAACAGAATGTGGAGTTGGGGGCTCTGAATCTTGAGTCCTCCCGTCACCATTTCTTTCCTGCAATCAAAAGGGTGACAATGGGGAATGTTATATGGCAAGGTATGTAGCATATCTCTGAAAACATCAACTGAAACATTGGAAACAACAAAAACAAACACAAACAGAGGAATAGCATAAAGCCAGTGATGGATGGATAACTAAGTAATATGTCCTAAAAGAAAGAGGAGATGAAATGGGACATCAAGTTCAAATGAAAACATTCAGAGTACTAAACAAATAGATTTGTTGCTTTTGCTTTCACTACAGTTGATTTTTGATCCTTTAGTATTGCATCTCATCGAGCAAAACATAAGGGAAACCTGATGGGCAGTGAAAATAGTACAACAACTTAAGATATCGGCAAAGAACCACATATCTTAACAAAACTATGAACATTTCAGTAAAGTACACAAACAGGCCCGAACTATTTTATGAACCCCATCCTTTGTTTCCATTTTTTACCTACGCCCTGCATCCCACAAGATTTGTTGAACAGTTAATCATGCTACAATCATGAAACTGTACACACCTCAATATGTAGAACAGTCACAAACATGTTTCTACTTTCTTGGGGACAAATTAACATACGGATCACACATCAGCAAAAAAACAAAAAGGAAATCCTTAATATTTGCATAATTAAATCCCATAGTTCTTATAAACTTCCAATAATAAGTGATCCTCGATAATACTTCCTAGAATTGTCTGATATCCAGTACAGAAGTACAGAATGAGAGTAAAACATTGGCTCAACAGAGCAATGGGCAGAAAATACACAGATGCAACCAGATGGGAACAAGATCCATAAACTCCAACCCATGCAAACACTGACAACAACACTTTTGACCTTAACTAATAAAATAGTGAAGATATGAGTAATGGCACAAACAACAGAAAACAAAGATGAAACTGGAGTGAAGAAGGTACCAGATCATTTGCGGCAAGGGTGGTGCCATTGTTGGCAGAGAGTCTCCAAGCGAGTGAGGTGGCCATGGTGATGGTGGGTTCAGTTTAAGTTGAACCAAGTTCAGATCCGGAAGAGACAAAGCATCATTGATTCATTCAGATCCAATATAGTAGTAAGTAAGGTATGGGTGGAAGTGGAATATGGTTAAGCACAGTGAATGAAATTGAAGAATTCAGCAATGGTGTGAGAGGGAGTGAGTGGAATAGAAGAAGAAGAAGAAGGTGCACATCACATGCATCTATGTATGGGTTTCGTAGAAGATAAGACGACACAATTGGAAGAGGAACAAATGTAGTTGCTTGTACCTTTTTCTTTTTTTATTCTATTTTATTTTATTTTTTTACTTTTGATTGTGTCTTACGTTTTCAACTTTTCAATGTGATGGGAGAAGGATAGGAAGTTTTGTTGGCAAGATGGTTAGTTTGGGGAATTTTTTAGGATCTCGCCGTCACCGGAGCACCGACAGTGCCAAGTTCAGCCTCATAGCTGACAGCTAAGCGTCGGCTTCACACACTCCACGTGAGTCTAATTTTTTATATATAAATAATTATTTTTTATTTTTTTTACAATGATAAATCAAACATAAGTCTCATGCTCCACCACTAGCTCCATGAGTTAAAAAAAATTATCTAAATTTGTAAGTTTACTATTCATACAACAAAGATTTATAACAATTTCTGGGTTTTTTTTCTTTTGTCTCTTTTATCACACTTATATTTTCATTTCTTTGCTGTATATTTATTTTTTTACATTAAAATTGTATCAATCCAAATTATCAACAAAAATATTAAAATAATAAAATCTTTTTTCTATATAAATATTTGATAATAAAAAAAATGATTTTAATAATCATATATAAAAATAAAAAATACCTCAACTACAATATTCTTCATTCTTATAACATATGCATTAAATATATCTAAAAATTAGATTTTAGTATGATATCTAACCATTTGAAACATCTTATCGAATGTAAATAAAGTTAAATCTTGAATAGGATATTCGATTTCCTTAAAATATCTTCAATGTTTAAGGTTAAATCTTGATTATCGATTGACAATTATAATATTCAACTTCTTTGAAACATCTACATAAAATATATCAAAAAAACTTTAACTAGTCAACTGATGATTGGGTTTCTTTAAAATATTTGTATATGATGTATCTAATGTAGACCTAAACTAAGGTAAATAGACATATGTTATATAGTCAAATACAAAGTCAACAATTATTTGATACAAAAATTGGTATCGCTCTATACCCAAGAAGTGCAAATGTCAAATAAAGTCAAACGTTGTTTCAGAGCCCATGACAAACTATCACTATAAGTCAACGTGTTGCTAAAAATTGCATTCGAGGTCTCCTGCTCATCAAATGGGCAAGTGATTAGCATTGGAATATAATGTAACAACTCAACATTAACATAAATTTGGTCTTTTAAGTCTCATTTTCTATGTTTCGTGAGATTGAAATGTTGTGTGCTCTCTCAGTTTTAAGTCAAGTTATATGTTAGTTTATCACCAAATATTACACTCATTTTTTAATGTCTCTTGGTACCAAAGCAAATGGAATATCTACGGTGAACCTAACTTTAATTGTTCATCACATGGGTTTGAGTTTGAGTTGAGCTAAACATAATACTGTTACCAAGTCTAACCAGTCAATAAAATCTAACACAATTAGTTAAGCATAATAAATTCTCAAATGCTATCTTTGATTCCTACATGTTAAAAGAAGAAGAAAAAAAGTCTAACCAACCAGAAAGGGAAGACCATTAAAGAATTGTCTCAATTTTCAATCTCTTTTTTTTTCCTTGGTTATTCTCTTTTTAAGTGTGCTTAGTTTGTTGATTGAAATATAAATAGGTACATAATACATGTAATATTTTCTCTAATAAAAAATCGAATTACATTTTATGATTTTCGTAACTTACGGTAACAAAATACTAGTACAGAGTTTGATTTTGGTACCTACAAATACAATGAGAGCATTTTTATTTATTTATAAAAACGGTGTTATTATTAGCCACGAGAGAGAGAGAGAGACGCTATAGACCGAAAAACAAGCAAATTATAATAAGTTGAAAACTATATTATTATTACTATTTGTACAAGCTGGAATATCAAGTGGCAAGTTATGAGGTTAGATATAATTATGCAATCAAATCAAGTGGCAAGTAGGGAGTCATGTTAGTACGAGCTGCGCCCCGTAAGCATTTGCTGTTAATATCCCTCTTATGATTGGGACCCCCTACCATATCAAAACAATCTCATCACTTATTTTTTTTTATTTTCTTAAACTAATCTCATCTCAATATAGTACATTAGGTTTACAAATCAGATTGACGGATTCGAGACATATATTAAGTTTTTTTTTTCTTTTTTGGATTACATCTATTTTTTTCATCAAAAACAATCTTATTTAAATCAAATAAGATTATTATAAATTAATTTTAATTTTATTGTTTTATTTTAAATATATACATGTATTATATTTTAAAAATTTGTGTATTAATAATTGAATTTATTGACTTAATAAATGATATTTTATATACCGTAATATTATAATATATTTATTCCGAAGAAATAACAAAGCCAAGCATTTAGCTAATCCTTGGCAAAATAATTCTATACCTTCTTTCATTTCATTGATTACTTGATTGTTTTCGTCATAAGGATTATAGTTACATTATTATCTATTGTTACCATCATCATATCATATCGCCTACTATGACACCAAAGAGTTCTTGCAGCAATTTTTTTTTATAGAATTGGACTAACATTGCATATTGAAACTCACGCTCTTAACTGAAAGGATGGATTCATCATCACCTAAAAGCTATGACCTTAGGAAAAAAAACACTAGATAAGTAAGACCCCTTCCACTTAAATCATATACACAATCTAACCATAGTGTCATTACTCTGTCAAACTCTAATATTTGAGTGCTAGAGACTCTATCAGTATGCAAACTCTATATGGATATGGATGCAAAGAGTTGGGCACATCCGTAGGAGAACCTCATCAGAGGAGTTGTGCAACCATCCACCCTTAATTCATCTCAAAACAATATTAATATTATTTATTTTGAAATATATATTATAAAATGTATATTAATTAAAATTTTAAATTTTTTAATAAAGTTATGTATTATGTTAAAATTAATATATTATGGTAACAAATCAAATTTATATTTTTATATTAAAAAAAGAAAAACGAAGCAACCAATGTTAATATTCCACCTGTAATGTCAATGTGATTGACCAAGTGATTAATGATTCGGTGTGAATTTTCACCTCCTCCGTGAACATGGATTTGAGTCCCATGACAACTTTTTTCATTTGATGTGTAACTCTGTCAAAGGAAATCTTTGTCACTTAGAAATTAGTTGAATAGTTGCCTGTGAGTAAAACTGTTAACAACTCGAATCTGTATAGTAATTTTCTTGGTAAATCTTTGTTGACATCTCCAGCATATCATTGGCACCGTGGTAGCTTGAGGATGTGTCCTCGTTATACCATTCTTTCTAAAATAATAATAATATGCCACCAATATTTTTTATGATTTTGCTTTAACAAGTATTCGTATGGAATTGTTTGAAAAATACTAAAAAAATTATCATATCTTAAAATGTTTAAGAATGTTAATGTTAATTACATAAGTTTATTTATCAAATAATCAAAATTAAAAAAGCAAATTAAATAATGATAAGAAAAATGTCAGAGAAGTCAGTAATCATCAACAATAGTATGACTAGCACCAATTTTTTTTTATAAGAAAAAAAAAAGTATTTTGCTTACAGGGACCAGACAGAGTCCGTGAGAGGCTGGTACTATATTCAGCTACACAACATGACCTTGATGATAAATGAATGTTTCTCTTAGGATCTCGCTAACACATAAGAAATGAATTAATCATAAAAATATTCTATTAAAATTTTTGTTGGGATGTTATGGTGAGAGGGTATCATTATATTTTTTAATATTTCCTATTTTTAGTTTCTTAATAATTGTTTTTGTCTAATTCTAAATTCTTTATAACATTTTATTAACTTTCCTACTAGCAAAATAGAGAAAATATCAACTATTTTATGTTTTTAAACCATTATTTGCCTTTTCTTTTTATTTGATACTTTACTTATAAAGCATTTGAAAAATCTGTAGAAGAAGAATATGACTTTATTCCTTTGTCTGCTTCTATCACCATGAATATTGATACGACTATTGAAGCTTGTTCAAACAAATTGTCATCTTAAAATATGAAAGAAAAAGAGAAGTCCTTCTCCCTGATAACACATTTTCTCATGGTAAAGGCACATTGCAAAAAGAATTTTTATTTATATAATATTTTAATGCAAAAATTTATACAATAAGAAAGAGATAGGAAATAAAAATAGAGAACAATGTGAGATAAGATTATTGTTGTAATGGAGAAAAATAAAATATAAATATTATATCATAAAAACTATTGTAGATATTTTATATAAATAGTACAATTAAACCAGTAAGTGTTCATTTTGTTGATCAAACTTCATTAAGATAATATGGATGAAGTCTTAGATTTAAATTTCATTCTAGTCATTGTGCAAAGAAAAACATCATTAACTTATAATGTTTTTACTTTTGAATAACGGTTATTTGGCACAATGATTTTTTTTCCCTATTTTATTGTAGCAATCCATAATACAAAATATATGACTTTGCGTTGATAAGTACTTAAACCAAACAACGATAACAAAGTAATTCAATAGCTTTGTATAGCATCGATTAGTTGTTCCATTATGTTGACCCGAATTAAATCCATCTACGTCAAACCAGGGCAGAGGTTAGTTTAGTAGGTTTAGAGTCTTTTTCTTATCCTCATTATTGTTAGGATGAAAGTAGAATAGAATGAAGAAACAATCACGACACAAAATTTTTAGGTCACAGGGTTGGGTTGACATAATCTAATACGATTATATATAGAGATTGCTATATGCATTAAAACTTGCATACATTTTTTTATAAAAAAAAAGAAAGAAAACTCCAAAAGCAATTATACCTCATTTAATTTTATGTGGGATAGCTTAAATTATATATTTTCTAAATAATTTCTCTTGTGCTAGTGCTAAAAAAGTGCGAGCAGCTTAGAGCACTGCAAGAAAATTAAAATTAGCAATAGTTCAATAGTTTAGGGTGAGAGAATATCATCAAGCCAGTCTTCGCATCAATGATGCTCTCCTCCCAACGACATGGCGCATTTCGGAAATTAAAAGGCCACTTACAGCAGGCCTAAAATTCAAACGTAAGTTCTTAAAGTAAGGAGCACTATGTAATTAAAGATATAAGAAACATATAAGTATTGGTTCTATTTTTTAAGGTCCCATTTAAAAATTAAAAATTTTGTAACCACGTCTAACATGTGAAAGCTAATTTTATTAGTGTGTACGCGCGCTAAAAAAATCCTTGTTTTATACTATAACACTATTTATTAACATATAAATTATACTCCAACTGGTTTATTTTTCAATAATTTAATTTACCATCAATTTACTAAATAATTTTCAACCCCTCCCCCCTAAAAAAATAATAAATAATTAAAATAACCGTTATTTTAATTGAAAGCACAGATGAACATGTGACGTCCAACCTTGTCCTGGTCGCCTGAGGTATATTATTGAAATTTCAATATCTTGCAATGCAACATTTCTGTTATTCAGGTAAAACAAAAGACAAAATTATACAGAGCCTGATATCACTTCAGTCAAAACTCCAAAGCCATTGGAGTTGCATAGAAATCACAGAATCTACTAATTTCCGCTGCTATGAAACAAAAACGTTAATTATTTTCCTCGTAGGTCAACAATTCCCGTTGGCATAATCTGCCAAAGATAATCTCTGCAACCTTTTGTATTGAATCAACATGATTTTGTAAATATTCAAAATTTGAGAATCATGTAAGGCTAAGGGAATTGGCATAGGATTGAAGAAGCAGCACAGCTTGCTCAGAAATAGCCCTGTTTCTTGCTTGTCTCACCCAACCTGCAACAATTTCTGCAGCTTGTGTGCCTCTCACACTTTCTTCTAGACAATCTGCTGCTTCAGCAAGTTTTCCTTCTGCCAAATAAACTTCAACTTTATTGATCACAGATTCGATCCCATCACCTGATTGATCGTCTTCCCTAACCTGAGTGCATGCCAAAGTCAAACATACATCTTTCCTTGGACTTAGGATGAGCTCAATAGAAATGAAAATGGAACGAGTTAGGGCAAGGGGGAAGAAATAAACAGAGTTAATGTATCAAAGCGTGTATTATGTCTAAATGGCCACCAATTATTACTTCTCCCATAAATTTTGTTTTCACATAAAGCACAGCCTTAAATGGAAATGGCATGCTGGTCAGTTAATTGAATACCTTCAACCAGGATGCTAGATGTGCCAAAGAATGTGCCAACATACCTCCCCCTCCTGGTGGGAAGAAGCTGAAGTGTCTTACACTACCTTTTAAGGCATCAAACTGAAACAGAATGCACAAATTAGAAACTGAAATTCAAAAGTAAATGATTCATTCTAGAATTGATGTAGAAACAGACAAGTGCATTTCATGAAACTGCAATTTTTGTAATTCCAGAATTGCTTCACCGGTCAATTCTAATTGTTTTGTACAAATTTATCACTATGGCAGCTTCACAAGATAGGAGCATTACAGAATGTAAAAAATATAACAGATGGAAAGTAAAGAAATCAATTTAAAGGGACTGATATCCATGCTATAAGCATCCAGAGTATATAACCTTTAGCAGGTCTTCAAATAAAAGTTTAACAAGGTCAAAAAGTAATAACAACTTGCAGAAGAATTGAAGAAATGTAGCAATCTTATAAAGAACATGTAATACAAAACTCCATGTAAAGTTAAATACAGACAAAAACACCGCTTGCCTTCTGCTTTAACTGCAGTTGTGTGTCTGTGCCGTTGCTTCGTGTTTCTTCGGGAAGGGATGCTAGCACCAAATCCAAAATTGAATCTTTATCTATACCTCCAAGATAAGACTGCAAAGATGCTATTTCTGTCTCAATTGGCAGTCCTTTAGATAGTGCATCTTCCAATGCAAGTGCTCTCTGCAGGATCCATGCAGAAAAAAGAAACTAGTAAGCAGGATTGGAAAAATCAATACAATACTAATAAACCCATATTTTGTCACTAAGCTCCTCTATGGCCGAAGACAGATAAAAACAGCACAAAGAAACAGGAGAAAGAAAAAATATTACCAATGCAAAATTTTGTGTAGCATGACTTTGACGAGCTTCTTCAGATCGAGCATAAAATGCCATGCACAAGGCATTTATCTACAGAAATGGAGGGAAAGAAATTTTTTAAACAAGTCAAATTTCAACTTTAACTAAATAAAGTCCACAGGTATGTCAATTAATAAAAATTCCAAATCAAGCCTTGCTGGCTAAAATATGATGTCAATTTTGCAACTATCAAAAGTCTACCCAGTGTTTTGTCCTTTTCAACATGAATGTTCCTGATCAATTCTTAGAAGCTTAAGTTTGCATAAACAGGCATTTTTCCCAATAATTGAAGGCAGACATGCTGTACTTGTCTAACAACACATATTGGTGAAAAGAAAATAATGTCTTCCACTGACAAAATAAATATCCAGCACAATCAAATGTAAACTTGTAGTGGTATGGTTCATCCTTTGACAAGCCAACACAGTCCGTAGACCAAAAATATTTGAAGGCAAGAAATTCACTTATTTACATTTCACATTTCGATTCAGGATAATATGCAGCTGTACTGAAAGTTATCTGCAAACAATTTATATAACATTTTGCTTTGGATGTACAGAAAGGTCTATCACAAACCAGAGGAGACTCAAACAAATAGTAGATTTGATGTTATTCGGGTTCTCAGCATGTAAAGCATTTAAGGCAGTTCCCTAGTATCACTAATACACGAAGGAACGCCATTTCTTTGCTGTTTGCACTTGCATTTGGATCCTAACACTGTACTCTTATGATCAGAATGATGGAAAGTAGATTACATACTATACCAATTAATATACACTGGTAAACAAACTTTTACTTTGTTCAGAAACTCATTGATGACTAAGAATGCATCTGCCTACTAAGCAGAGTTCTAATTGGCAATATTCTGATAAAAATTGGAAGAGACAGCTAAAGCCATAATTGGAAATTGTTTTGCACATCATGAGTTAATTTCTTAGACCTTCATGACAAGGCTAGTCTTTGTATCAGTTGCTCTAGAAATTTTTTATACTCATAAAACTATTCTGGCTATTTTATTCTTCTAGAAGCCACCTATCAAAATTATATCCCTTTTCATAAATGAATTGAAATCAAGCCATGAATAATATAAAATGGGTGCATCTACCCATCTTTGATTTTAACAGAAATCTCACATTAACATTTGCTTCAGCCATTTTTTCAATTTGAGCTGCCTTCTCATTTGCTATGGCTGCATTTAACTCTGCCTTTGCTAATTCCTGAGCTTGTTTCAACTTCAATTCTGCTTCAATTTCCTGCAATTACCAAAGATACATTTTATTTAACAAGTATTATATAGTAACTGATAACAGTAACAGCAGACATGTAGAGAAAGAGGGAAAACAGTACTTGTAAAATCAACAAAATACTAAATGAGCACCTTTTGTTCAAGTTCTGTCTTCAGTTTCTCTTCCATCTTTTCTTGAAGTGAATTGATAGCAAGGGATGCTTTTGCTCTCTCTCTCTTTAGCTCCTGAAAAGTATTAAAATGAAAAAGGAGGAAAGATAGAGAGTTATTAACTTTATAGATTTGGATTCTATTCATCTAGGCAGAAACAGCCAGGGAAAGGCAAACAGCACATATCAAAGAAATCATTCAACTTGACCAATGGACAAGCTTCACAATTACAAAATAAATCTGATTATTTTTGTGTAACCATTATTGTGTCAAACTCAGAATATAATAGTATAGCTTCAATTTTAATACAAACTATTTTGCTGAATCAAGAGTAAATAACTATGATTGAGTTAAATGTATATACATCGAACAACAAACCCATCAACCATCACCACTTAAACAGGAATTATTCTTTGTTCTGATAACAGAGCCAATCTCTCTCAATGTCTTTTGTACTCATTATTCCAACCCACGTATTTAAGACAAAAATCAACAGGCAAAAATAAGTAAATTGAATAAAAATAAAAAAAGAGAAGACCAAAAGATTTTTACCCTATCCAACATTGCAGCCTCCTCAGCAAGCATAAGTTCTCTGGCAGCAGCATCTTTCAACTTCTTTTCATACTTTTCCTAACATGAACAAAGTTTCAAGTAAAAATAAAGATTTCAAAGCTCATGAATAAACCAAAAAAGCTACAAACAAAGCACGTTTGCATGGTTTTAGAGGATGGGTTACAAACGATGATATTTTATAGGCCAAACCTTTAACACTTTCTTCTCTTCACTAAAAACACGTGCATCTAAGTCAGCCTGCCTTTTCTCTGCGGCATGGATGGCTTGCAAGAAATCAAGAACCAGTTTCCCATTCTCAGAAATGTAACCATCTTTTAACTCCTCCATTGCACCACTAAGTGCCTAGTGTTTCAACAATTTAGTTTTCATGTATGATTAAGATCATAAATAACTGTACCACACATAAAAGAAAAATATAAACAAGATTCTAAAGTAACCTCTTTTCCTTCAGGAAAATGGCTATTCTCAGTAAAGCCATGACTAGATATATAAGTTGCAGGGCTTTTTTCAGATTTATTCCTTAACTGATACTCCTCAAGGAGGGTAGGTAGTTGCTCTATATCTTTGCCTAATGCACTCTGTAATGGAGTAACAAAGGAAATATATTAAAAAGAAATAAATGTCAAAATTCAGTTTAAAAAAAATAAAAGGAAAAAAAAAATCCTTGGTGAATGCTAGGGAATATCTGAATGATACAACTGTATATCAAGCCAACAAAAACTCATAAGTACCTCTCTTCTCTCTGTTTCTTGTATTTCCAGTTGCTCAGGTTGAATATTTTTCATCCCATTTTCATCTGGAACTGCACTGGTCTGTGTAGATGTGGATGTATGATGTCCCTCTTCCAGTCTTGGGGCATTGTCTGTCTCAGTGCTTTGTATTCCAATAATCCCATCAGATTGTGCCACAGATTCTTTACTTGGATCATCAGATGTTAGACTGCTTTGAGGATGTTCAGGCAATTGGTTTTCTTTGGCAGCAGCAGTAACCTCTTCAGCGATATCAGATTTATCCACTTGGTCTTCTACTACAATTTCTGGCTGTGAAAAATGGGCATCAATCTTCTGCTCTGTAATCTCTACAGTGGGATTTTCATGGTTAAATTTCTCACTAGGTGAAATTAGTTGGTCCGTTGAATGTTGTACACTCTTCAAGTCTTCAATAGTTGCATTGACATGAGGTTCCTGCGGAACACTATAATGCTCCTTCTTAAGATATTGATCCAAATAACCAGTCTGATAAGCTGCCAGAAAAGCAGCACCTAAAGCTACACTTCCAATGAAAAACTTTGATAGAGTGCCATTAGACTCAGGTGGCTTGCCCGGAGACCCAGAAGCTGAGGAAACCCCTGGTTTTGATGCAGTTGAGAAATTCTTTTGTAAAGATAGATGTAAAGGTATCTGCTGAATTATGTGAAAAGGAAAAGAAGGGCAAAAAATTAGAAAAATGTAAAATATGAAGCTGATTAAAATTGGAGATAAGCACTACCAAATCAACAACCTAAGCAGTTCCTAGCACACATATAAATACAGTATATTGCTAATTTTATAGCAAGAAGAATGTATTTCAACTACACTTTCTTGTACTACATTCCTATGATCAATTTAGTACAATAGCAACGAGAAGTGGTAACACTACCAGTTTTGCAATACACTTTGCATATAAATTCATCAAACATTGTGTTATAATAATAACAGCCAAGCATCTTTCCACTAAGTGGGGTTGGCTATTTGGATTAAATGATGCCATAATGTTCTATTGCAAAATTAGGTCTACAGAAAAACCATTGACCTCCAAATATGTCTTAATGGTTTCACCTATAATTATTCTAGATCTTCCTTTGCCTTTAGCAATTAAACTACCCTCCATCCAATCTACTCTTCTAATTGGAGCTTCTACAGATCTTCTCACACACCCTAAGATGACATTCTACCATTTTTTTTCTACAACAGGTACTACTCTAACTTTCTCTCTAATGAATTTGTTCCTAATCCTATCTTGCCTAGTATGGCCACTCATCCAACGCAACATTCTCATTTCTTCTAGTTGAGTTTATTCTCTTGTTGATATTTTATCACACAACATTCAGTGCCACAGATTGTTATTACGGAATTAATACTAGCAATTTCGTTAGTTAGAATCAGTAATTCAATGTATAATATGAAGACACCAAATATGCAGAAAGGTTAGATGCTTCACTTGAGTGCATAATGCTTTTCAACTCGATTCAACATAGCAACAGGAGACATACATTCAGGCAAGAGTGACAATCCCGTCATAATGGTATAAAGTGATCTCCCATCTTCAAATATTCAAGGATGCTGTACTATTTGTGCTAAGCATTTCTTTTTCTTTGGTAACTAGTAAAGTACTTTATAGCAGAACTATCTACATGCTAAGGGTAAAGACCAAAATGGTTGAAAAGATTAAAACATATGGGTAATGAGCAAGGGCAATTAGAGTGCCCGGATTAGACATTTGTTTCCTCCACTATATTCCATCAATTAATTGCATTGCAAATAGGTAGGTACCTGGTATACAAAACGTCTGGGATTCCTTCTAAGAGTTGGGCGAGATGATATTTGCAAAATGTACCTAAGAATGAGTTCGCGTCACAGAAAAGTGAGGTTAGAGAAATCAAAGGAATGAAAAAGAAAATCGATTGAATAGGCGTAGGGTACCTGCGGAACATGGCAGTGGGAAGAGGGTGTGTTGAGATTGAGAGTGAGGATCCAGTGGGAGTGCGGAGGGAAAGATGTATTTCCCAAACCCCTGATACTGATACAACAACTACGGTTACGACCTTAATTTCGCTACACAACAATTTTGCAGTTTGTGATTGTAATTTCCAATCTTGTCCTGCGTTTAGAAATCGATCATATGCCGTGTGACCCGTTTTGTTTTAGTCCGACCCGGAATCTTGACGCCAAACCACACCCAATTACTTAACACCGGCGAATTTTTTAAATTTTTTTCATATAATATTGATAGTTATTATATTGGTATAATTTTGATAGTTATTATATTATTTTATAATTTTTAATTAAATAATATTTTTTAAAAATTTATCGTTATATTAAAAGTTTATTTCATAAAATAATTTATTATTTCATTCATATAAATTAAAATCAACATAATATAAACATTTCAAAATTGTTAAAATTGATTTTATATATTATATAGTTGACCTGAAATAAAAATGGTAAGATAATCTTCAATAAGTAATGTCTGAATAATAGAAAAAATTAGGAAATTAAAATATAATTTTAGTTCTTATGTTTTGTAAAATTATTAGTTTTAGTTTTTATACTTTATCATCGAATATTTTAGTTTCTAGACTTTTAAAAAGTAATACATACTCTTGACACCATTTTTTATGGAGTGTTTATCTCCGGGATTAAAAATACTTAATTTTAAAAGTTTTGCACCAAAATGCTTGTTGATGAAACACAACGACTAAAATAAAAAATTTTACAAAATATAATAACTAAAAATATATTTTTTCCCCCAACAAATAAAAAATAGGGAGAGAATCAAGAGCGTAAAAGTGAGAAATTACATAAATGATTAACCAAGTGTCCAAATGGACATAAACTAGCAGCACAAATATCATTACTCATGTATTAGGTGAGGAATTTAATGTAAAACACTCACTTTGCCAAGAGTTCCATACGAATCGTATGTGGTTAGTGGGTTGCCCATGTTACAATCGAAGGTGATAGGATGCAAAGCCCATGTTGGTGTCAAAGACTTGCGTGAACTGTTAGGACCAAGGTTAATGGTTAAATGTTAGTCATGATTTTGGCTCAAGCAAAGTCATTACCAATGAGGTGTGAGATTGTCTAATAGTCAACCATATGGGCAAGTGAGCCCATGTTTGTGAAATGAGACATTAATTTACTAATGAAACCTTTCTTCATATCCACATGATTGTGAAATGAGACATATTAATTTACTAATGAATGAATTCAACCCCCTATAAAATTTGGAATAAATATTTATACTCAGTACTCAAAATCATTGAATGATTAAATTATCATTTTGGTCCTTAAACTTATGAGATATTATCATAATAATATTTAAAAGTATGAAAATGAAGTAAATCCTCGAAATTGTTTGTCAAGTTAATTTTTATAATTAGTCATCCACCAATTTTGTTGGTAGACATGTGATGTGTCAATTTATTTAGCACTTTAATGGTCATGTGTTGTCAATCTATCAGTGGTTGCTCAATTATGAATATGTCAATTGGGATCGAATTGATATCTTTAAGAACTAAGTCGATAATAAGATATACACTAATTATGTTAACTAATAACTATGATAAATACCTTTTAGTGGTGGATCCCCACTATCATTGGAGAACAGAGGTGAGAGTTGATGGGTGTCATAATTTTTTTCAGTCACATTTCATTGATATGAATTAATCGATGATAGATAATTGATCTATCTAACTTGATAAGTGTTTAGTGATTTACACTTAATGTCATTTTACTTCTCAGAATTATCAATTTAGACTCTATCACAACATCAATGACTAATTAGTCACATGACTCTTAATGTGATAGCCAAAGTGTCATATCACATACTTATTACAAGAATAAGAGAAAAACTAATCACAAAAATTAACTTGATGGACAATATTCATTTTCAATTTTTTTGTCATTTTTATAATTTCACAATTACTATAATAATGTGCCATGATTTTAGGGGGGGGGAAGATAGTTTGTTCTTATTTAATAGATAAAACTCTCTTTTTAATATTTGCATATATTAAAATTTAAATTATTCCTAGATGAATTTCTTATTTTAAAAAATATTAATAATCAATGCTACATTTTTTTATACAAAAATTGATTGAAATTTACCTTTCTCTCTGATAATTGATATTTTCTAATTGAATAATCTCATAGTAATACTAAAATGAACACCCATTGACGTCTATATCTATATCTATAACTATATTTATATTTATATATATACATCTATTAATAAAATAAGGTTTTCTTGTAACACATGTTAACACCTCCTTAAAAATTTCCCCTGGAAAACTTCTCTCTCTTTCCCTCTTTTCTTTTTTTTTTAATCTTTTTTCTCTATTCCTTTTTTTTCTTTTTCCTCTTCCAGAACTATAACACCTCATTTGCTTTTCCTTTTTCTTTTTTAGATTCTTTCTCTTCTATTTTCTAAAAAAACGCAACTACCACCACCTCCTTTTCACCTTTTCCATCCTCTCATTATTATTAAATATGTAAAATATATTTATAATTTATCATGTTATTAAATACTATTATTTATGTATCATATTAAATATTATTTTTTGTTGTAATATTGTATTATAATTATTTTATTTTTAAAATAATATGAATAAATATTTTATTAACCTATTATATATATATATATATATATATATATATATATATATTCTTAAGATACATGTAACTATCTTTTAATTTTTTTTATCCAAAACTTTTCTTTCTAACCTCTCTCTCTTTAATTTTCTTAATCTTTTTTCTTGTTTTATATTTATACTTATATCTATTCCTTAAAATTAGATTACAAATATATTGTTTTAAATTAGTAACCATTTTTAGTGAAAGAATAAGGAGGGAACGGATATATCCAACCCCAAATGGTAACATTTTTATTTTAAAGTTCTATAAAAAATCATTTTTACTTAAAATTCGTATAAAATGAATTTAAATAATTTTATAAATAAATATTTTACTGATTAATATTTGTATGGTAAGGTTAAGATTTCGATAGTAGAAAATAATTTAAATTTTCTACAAATATATTATTTTTAACTTGTAGTTATTTTTAATGATTAAGAATGAGAACATGACATATATACCCGAATATAAATAGGGACAGAAGTGGGTACAAATTAATTTGCTAATTTTTTGACTTAAAAATTTATAAATGATTTTTAAATAGAAATTGTATAAAAAAATTAAAGTAATTTCATAAATAAAATTTTATACTAAAAATTATTCTAAATTCTAATTTAAAATATCTACAAATATACTGTTATGAAGCAATAACAATTTTTAGTCGACATAAATAGGATAAAACAAATATAGTCGACCCCAACTAAGGATGAGGATGAGTATTAAATTTTATTTCTGACAAAGATAAAAAATAAGGATGAGGGTGAGAAAAGACATACACATTCTTGACTTATTTCATTATCATGTCTATTCTCAATCATCACTCTTTTATATATATATATATATATATATATATATATTAAATAATTATAAATTTTGACATGCTTAAAACATCTTTTACTCTTTTAATTATTTTATTTTTTGATTTTAACATTATTTAATGGGGATGAGAAATGGAACAACTTGCATGTTCCTGTTTTGTTCGGTTGCCATCATTATCACTTACACCTTTTTTGATTTAAAATAATTACAAATTTTGATAAGATTAAAATATCATTCAATCTTTTAAGTATTTTATTTTTTGATTTTATTTTTTTTAAATTAAAAAAATTGTTATGGATCAATGGAGGAAAAAAAATCCTATTTTTTTAATATATAAATTTGCATCCCATAAGTTTTCATCTTATTATTTTGTTTTTACCAACCACAAAATATAGTTTAATAACAATTACTTTAATAAATTAGATATGTATTATATTATTTATGTGCTACTAAAGACCTAATACTAAACCCCTCTGGCTGATTCGGGAGAGCCAAAACAATAAATAGCAGAAGCAGCTAGCAGTAACACGTTCGTTCATTGGTGACCAATTTTCGTTTCGCAGGAATGGGGAATAATAGACAAAGGAGATTCAGAGCTCATCGCGCACAATCAAGTCGACACCACCAACAACAACTCTTACTGTAACTTCTTTCCCAATACTTATGCTTTCGATTTTTGATTCCTATTTACGCGGCTTTGCTTATTTATCTAACTGTACTTCAGAGAGGACGATTCCCAAAGCTCTCTTCCAGGTACTCCTCGATTCCATTTTTTTTTAGTTCAAATTTCTTTTTTATTTTCCAAAAAAACATGATATGTTGTTTCTAACAGCAGAAAATGTTGAGGGCGAGGAAGAGGAGGAGGAGCTCACGGAACCAAAAATAAAGCTTGCAATGTGGGTATGCATATAACCGTTTTACTTATTTTAATTTAACCGAGCTTTCTAGCAATCCATTCTTGTCTATTTATTTACTGTTAGGTTTCTTAACAAGTTTCATTTTTCTTTCTTTCATTTTTATCAAAACTTATGGTAACAATCAGTTGGCATTAGATAAAAAACAATAAGAACTTTTTATGGACTTCTGTCATACCTCGGCTCCTATTTCTGTTGGCAAAAAATTATATTAGGAAAAGTTGTTTCAATTTTGTTTGGTATTACTGTATATGTCATCTCTGAATTCAGATCTAATATTCATATGGCATGTAATGTAACTTTGTATTTTGGATGTAATTGGATTTTTGTGATTCTGGCTCAGGATTTTGGGCAATGCGATGCCAAAAGGTGCACTGGACGCAAGCTTTCAAGATTGGGCATGCTAAAAGCAAGTATTTGTTTTCTTTTTTGTTCATTCTATGGTTACCTTTTGCACACATGATTTAGTGTACCGTGTTCATACTTCATACATATTTACATATATAAGCATAAGCATAGAAATATGAATATGTATGCATATATCTTGTATCTGAGGCATTCTGAGTTAATTGGATGTTAGATATCATTGTCATGATTACGTTAGCTATTTCTTTGCCACATAAAATAAATAACACTTTATATTCTATGAAGCTCAAATTGCACTATTTAAAGTAGCTTAATATGTTAGTAGTATTGATTTTGATTGATTTTATACAGGAGTTACGTGTGAGTAATGGTTTTGGGGGCGTCGTTTTAAGGTATTTTGTTGGAAACTATATTTCTTCTCACTATATGCATGGAGAAAATGTTAGTTACTTTTGCCTGAACATGGTTTATCTTGATATAACATGTCAACTGGTTCATGATTTTCATCTACTAGTTGTTAGGGCATTTTCTTGGCTTCTGCCTCTATTAGTTGTGTAGTTTCTAACCTGTCTCTTTCTCGTAATATAATTTATTTTGTTAAAGTTACTGTAGCTCGAAAGCTCTTTGGTTGAGTATTTAGTTTTTGTGCTTTTCTCAAATAATGGATGATAACTAATCATTGAAGATAATAATGTATTTTGACTTTGGACTGTAGGAAGTTGGTTTGACCCCATATACTAGTCTTCACTATTAGTGTTGTTGATGCATTTGTAGCACTAACACCTATTAATCCCTTCATTAAGAACCTGCTCAACAATGCTGTGCAATCGATAAAGCTATATTTTAGCTTGAAAAACACATGTTTTGATTTTTTGAGGTGTTTGATCATAGTATAGAAATTTATGACAGGAGAGGCAAAAATCTTCTTCTAAAGACGAGCAAGCAATTGATGCTTGCTTCTCATAGAAAGCAAAAGAAGAAAAACAAGGTTCACATAAAGTTGTTTCTATATAACAACATTTCTGTCGAATCATTTTTTAAGGAAGCAATTCTTGAAGCAAAAGTTTACCAGCCAGACCAATTAGGCATTACGATGCTATTCTTCTAAAACAATGCATTCTCTTTTGACTGTTAAGTAGCTATCTATTGCAAGTTCCTGTGTTCTCCCCTCCAAATAGTGATTACTGATTTACTGTGATTCTGTTGACAGTCCTGCTGGAAATCAATGTGTCTCAAGAGAAGATTACTCTTTAATCCAGAAGAAAGGATTGGCTGTTGTGGATTGTTCATGGGCACGCTTAGATGATGTGCCTTTCATGAGGCTGCGCTGTGCTGCTCCTCGCCTCTGTATGAACTTAACCACCGACAAGAATATATTCAAAATTTGTTTTATATACTTTGTTTTGCGTGCTTATTTGTTTATACACTTTCAAATATGTTAGTCTATGGAAATATCCATGCTTGGCTCAAGTACTAATGTACTATTGTAGTTGTCTGTGATGCTTAAAAACTCCCAGTACCACTGTATTTAATCTTTTTGCCTTGTTTAAAGGTTGCCTCATTGACAATTTGCCATGGAATGTAATGTAATAATAGTTAGTTTTCATATTTTCCTTTTATTGCAGTGCCATGGCTTGTAGCAGCAAATCCAGTAAATTATGGTCGGCCATGTCAGCTATCTTGTGTAGAGGCTTTATCTGCTGCTTTGACAATATGGTACAAAATGGCCTTATCTGCAGCTACTGACTAGATGATATCTTTTTTCTTTCTTTGGTGTGTTCTATAATTTATTCACCCCCTCCTCCCTGCCCAAAAATTAAAAAAAAAAAACTGAAGTTTGGTGTCAGGAATGTTTTTTGTTGTCTGATTTGCTACTAGATTGTCATTGCTAGAGATGTGCATGATCATGCTATCTCCAAACGGGTTTGTAAATGGAACAATTACAAACATTCAAATAAAAGAATTTGGTCTGAACTTAATTGACTTTGCATTTGCAGCATGTATAATATTACTGTTAACTTGCTTGATTTGGATTAATATTTATTATAGAATATTATCCATTTATCAATTCTATATGGTTAAAGTTCTTTACTATAATCTTGCAGTGGGGAAGAAAAAACTGCAAATTTGTTGCTTGACAAGTTCAAATGGGGCCATGCTTTTATGTCTCTGAATGGGTATATGATATAATTCATTTATATAATTTTGTTATTGAGATTATTTTCACTTCTTATACATTTAGGAGCACAAGTTGAACATCAACATGGCATTTATTTATCCCTACCCATCAAATGAGAAAAGCAACTGGGTACTCGCCACTCTTGGTTTTTTCAAACCTGGAATTTATGATTGTAATTTATTTATTTTTACTTAATTTACACAGCTATCCTTTTGTTCTTTCTGAAGCTTATTTCATCCCTTTTGAGTTGAGTGTATCACTTACATAAGAGTGACTTGTAAATAAATACTGCTATAAAAATCTGTCTTTGTATGTATGAACAGATTCTTTTGTTAAAAATAATTTGGGATATCCGTGTTATCAATTCTTTTAACTATGTAAAATGTTAGAATTGATTAGGCATGTGTAAATAACTAGATAGTTGATACTTGTTAGGAGTTTGGATAGAGTAGGGAAATTTAGTTAGCAACTGTCAGAGTGGTTAGTTAGAAGGGTTAAAATAGGAGGATATAAGGGAAGGGAGATCATTCTGTTTTGTACTAATTGTGAACTGAGCATTATATTTGTGTGAAAGAGGAAACCCTTTGTTGTGAAGGGATTAAACCTTGGAGGAAGATATATCTCCTTTGTTCTGTTCTTCTGCAATCAAGAAATAGAATATTTCTTTTCTTTTGTCTATTTTCTGATCTTGGTTCCAAATAATATGTTAGAACTGTGATTTTATTGATGAATCCTCCAAGGAGGCAATGAGTTCCCTTGAGGTAGAGAAGAATTACAGAAAGAACCTGATAGGAATGTTCGAGTGCCTATCCTTTCCCCTAACCTCTTTCTAACAGACTAACCGAATGCCCTCGCCCTCCTCCTCCTATTCTATGTATACAATTCTTACAAAACTAATCAATTACCACAGACCCATCTTATTGGGCTTGGCTATCCTATTGAGCCTATACTTCCCGTGAGTTTTCCTTGTGTAAGTCTCTCTAATTGGAGGTCTAACATAATACTGATTGGCTATGATTCTAAGGCTGTAAGATAGCATGCCATTGGCTCCTAAATAGCCTCCAATTAGTCCTTTGATTATTCTTGTAATTGATTGTATTCAAGCTATAATTAGGAGATCAAGTGTGTAGTCTAAAACAATTCAATTCATCTATTTGTACTTTCTATATAATACTGAAGTGAATTCAAGGGTTTTGTAGGGAAATACAAATTCATTTTAATTATTAATTGTTTTACTTCCATTCCAGATACTGATTCAGTTGACAAATGTCTCAATTGCATGTGACTTCATAGACTCTTCCATATTGACAATTTTATATTAATTTATGCAGGGAATTACTGAGGGCCTACTCCAAATGCCAAAATAGTGCCGAAATTATTTCTGTTCAAAATGCTTGGCTGTCACAAGAGAGTCAGATTCCAAGGGCTCCTACTGATAGTGAAGGTATGTATTGCTGTAAATTTAATATATTTTTTTTATGCAATGGTGGTCAATGGCCATAACCAAGTTTGCTGGCTCGTGACCTGGGCTGCCCTTTATGGAAACAGCCTCCCTGGTTGTGGGGATAACTCTGGATTCAATAAGGTGGAAGCCTTGTGCACAGTGCAACCTTTTTACCACCTTCGTTTGGCAGTTTTATTTAGTGTGTTTTTGGTTAAAGTTTATAAACTTAAGTTTGCAAAAATATCCCAAGTCTTCTCCCAAACTCAGTTTTCAGGCAAAAATTTACTCTCAAACATACTTTTGAGAGGTAACCAAAGATGACCCCAAACCGATTTTACTTTCATACGTATCTTTGGAACCCTCCCCCTGGAAATCAAACTCACCCTTGGCCTTTTTCTCCTATCTGTTAAACATACTCTATAGTGTCTGTATATTTATTTAGCAAGAAAGGTAAGCCATGACTCTGCTTTTGTTGATCCAAATGTAACGGATATCACTAAATACATATCCGCTGTGGACATAAACTTTTTGCTCCTACATTATCTCTCATTTTTTTCAGAATTTGTTCTGTATGTGCATTGCATAAAATCAATTTTCAAAGGTAGATTGAGCAGAAAGTTGGGCTTGCCAGTTGTCAATGTGTTTTTTTATTGTTTCTTGAAAAGTGGTACATGAAGCCATGAATGTGCTTCTGATGCGTTTAAGTATACTCGAGCTGGTGATTTTTTTTTAAATTGTATCATAAAGATAATATTATCTGGGAATTTTATGCTAATTTGTTTTATATTTTGTGCTGTTGCATGGACAGTTACGACACCTGAAAGTGAGGATAAAATCCAGAACTCTTCCGATTCTGAAGATGGGCTTCCACCTCTTGAAAAGAACATGAATCATTTGAGCATAGCCAATAGTGATGAAGAGAGTGAATAGATGCATTTTACATCTCTAACGCGAAGATGTGTGCCATGCAACATCGCATAGTGGCAAATCATTTTGGTTAACAAAATATATGCGTTGTCGCCATTTTTTATCCCTAAATTTAAATAAGAAAATATGAGCGAGTATCACCTAGTAGTAAGCTGTACACCCTTTCGTCTGACGTCTTATAGTATGTTTGGAATAGAGATTTAGCTTGTGAGCAATAGTTATATGGCGTCAATGGCGATCTTTTATTTTAATGCTGAAATGGAAATTTTTAAGCCACAAAATACTCCAGTGCGGACTTAATGGAAGGTTCAGATCCAAATTCCCTCGAAAACTGGGTTGGCAAGTCTAACGTTCTGAACTCTAACCACGCACATATCAAAGCAGGGTTTTACAACCATTCAAACTTTTCAAGGAAACAACCCAAGTGTTAGTAAAAAGAATCCATGATTAAACATAAGATATAAGTAACAACTAATGACTCAATATTAGAATTAAGTAATTGGGGACCCCAATACGTCAAATAACAAACTGGATTTCTAAACAACCATGGTTAATTTTATAAAAAAAAAAAACGATCTTATAGTTCTTTTAGTGGTGATGGCGAATAACTTGTTTAGGATCTTGTATATTTTAATTATGACCTCGGAAAAATGTTTATCGGATAGCTTATATTTGTTGCATAATGGTAGATCGGTACAAAAGGTTAGCAGAAGAATGTTTCTAAGAATTTTATTTGATTGTTGAGAATGTAGATATACGATATATATATATATATATATATTACATATGTATTCTGCATCTTCCTGCTTCCATGTAAAAAGGTGAAAATATTATATTTTCATGAAAATATTTAAAACAATTTTTTTCTTATCCTACTTCATTTATTTATGTAATATTTTTGTTTTAAATTAAAATAAATTTAAAATCATTCTTAGGAATTAGTAGTATTTTTTACCAAACATTTTTTTTTATAGAAGTAACATTTCCAAAAAATATTATTTTAAAAAATATAATCGTGAAACAAATGTTTCCTAAGTAATTAAGAATGAAATAAATCTCTCTTGTCATGAGTATATTAAGAATGTTACGTGCCACATGAATTTGCTTTCAAGAAATGTATTTAGTGTCAATTAAATATGTACCTTTCTTGTCTTATGTTAGGTTTTATTTAATAATTTAGTCACTTAAGAGTTTGGTAGAAAGGACAGAATGAAAAAGATAAAAAATGGAAGAGAAATAATTTTAAAAAAGAGAATATAGTAGAAATAAAATTGAATGTTGAGTTGTTTGTTTAAAGAGAAATGAGTGGAAATAAAACAGGGGGGAAATAATATTGTAGTTAAAAAAATACAATTATACCCTTAATATAAAGTCACTTGGCTGACAACAACAAAAAAAAACTTGAATAAAAACATCAATGTTTCATGGGTGAAAAGAATGAGACCCATTAATTCAATGTTATTTCTTTTATAAATCTGATGCACCAAACACCAAAACACTATTTCCATTGCCTAAAGCAAATAGGTTGTAATAGAAAATACAATAAAAGAAGAGTAATGATACACGTACGGTAAACGTGAATTTTTTGCATGTGGATGTTTAAGGTTTAAGATTTAGAGATAAACTTAAAGTGGGTGAAATACACAATTTTATTACTTTTTGTTCAATAAAGCCGAATGAAATAATGAATAGGGGAGATCCCAACTTGCCCAAATTCTACTATGGATTGGATTAGATCCATAAATGTTTGAAGAATTAATCACCGAAAAAAAACCTGATTTATACTATAGTATAATCAAACAAATTTGGCATCGATAAAGGAAACATTTATTTAGGCTGAAAATCAGATCGAAAACACTAGCAAGTGTAGGAAATTGATATACAATAAGAATTGTAAGTTTCCAAGATATGAAAATTATAGAAAATCTCCATTCTTCCTTATAACTAGCACTTGATTAAAAATAAAATAAAAATTGAAGCTAAAAAATACTACTACAGTTACAACACACAGTTTCACCAAAAATAAAAAATTACAAGGCACATTTTCTTCCCCAGCATGGCACGAAGGAGAACAGCGTATGTAACATATGCACGAGGTACGGCTTTTAGACAAAGTCGCAGAGTTTGCGCCAAATGGACAAACCAAAGCCCGCAAACGTAAACCTTTAACTTTAACTGCTTCCCTTCTCCTCCTTCTTCTTCTGTAACTCTTCTTCATTCTATTTCTCATTAACATTCATATACCTTCATCACTTTCCCCAAAACGCGGTCGTTTCCACCGGGTCCGGTTCCGCGGCATTGGTATCTCAATTCCCCCTCCTTCATTCTCTTCTTTTGCTTAATTATTCGATTAAATGATGTTTTTTGCTTCGAAACTACCTTCTCTCGTTCTTCCTTTATGTTTCCGTTAGGTTCTAGGGTTTTAGTTTTCTTAGAATTTCTCGCATTTCCTTTTCATCAATTGGTTGTATAGGGTGCTAGGGTTTCGCTCATGTGATTTCTCTCGCAGGTTGGCTGGTATGAATAGCGTGTTCAGCGAGCAGATACTCGCGGACAAGCTGTCCAAGCTCAACAGCACCCAGCAGTGCATTGAAAGTATCCTTTTTTTTGGAAAATTACTAAGAAAATAAGTTGATTAATTTGTTTACTCCATAAATGTTTTTTTTTTTTGTATATATGATATAATTATTTGCTTTGCTTCACCAAATTGGGGTATGTATGTTGCGGGGGGGGGGGGGGGGGGGGGGGGTTGGAACTGTTTCTGTATATGTTGCAATTAATTCTGGAAGGTGTGTGATATTTGGTGTGTTGATTTAGGAAGTGGTCTCGGAATAAATAGCATTGCTGTAATTGGAATTACTGTATTCGTTTATAAATATGCAATTATATCTTCAGGTGTTATGGTAATTGTGAACTAGGTCAATCTTTTCAGTTTGTACGTGATTTCTGGGAAGAAGTAAAGAACTACTGAATTGTGACTGGTTCTGTGAATTACACGTGTATTGTTGCCCTAGAATTGTATGTTATTGCTTCCTTTTCGTGTTTGAATGGCTTGAACATCTTACCAATTTTGTTTTCGTGAAATTTCTGTAAGTTAATATTGTTCTCAGGATGAGCAAAGTAGGAAGATAAATAAAATACACCATAGGCCAAAAACCATTGGACAAGTTCTTGTCAAGTGTGGAAGTAGCACTAGAATTGCTAAGCAACCATAGGACTTGGAGGGAACTTTTATTTGTCAAGTCACATGTTGTACTAAAGTCATGCTAAAAGTTATGGAGTATTATTTAAAATGCAGATGTTTTACAGTGCTTCATGTGATCCATATGCCAATTAGATGAAAAAGTTAATGACCATATTAATTTGATATTTGCAATGAGTATAATTCTTCATAGTTGCTTCTTCTTTGGTTTATATTAATAAAGCTTACATTTTTGCTTCAGCTATGGGAAGTTCTAGAAAGTCTGTCTTGCTTTTAGACCTACAAAGAATTGGATCTTAAACTTTTTAATGGCATCCATTGCCTTCCTGTATGTATTTTTTTTACGTATTTTACTTTTGCTTCTCTCTCTCTCTCTCTTTTTCTATGATTTGGGACCTGCAGTGACACCCACTATTGATCAGAACAATTGCCATCTTGAAAAGGGTTTGTCTAGTGCAGTGGCAGCCCTAGCTTTTGGAGAACTTATTTATCTTTCTTTCACTAAGTCAGATGTTTGATGCATCAAAATTTTATTGCACTCACAGTTTTAAGCTGAACTTGTTAGGGCTTGGCCAATGTAACTTGGAGTGTGAGTTTCTGAATTAGTATTTTTGCATGGATTTTGTCTTAGCTTAAAAGTGATTTACTTTTTCTGCCTACTATTAAGTTGACTGTTTAAAGTGCATGAATTAGTTGTTGATGCCATATACTGTGATCCTTAATTTTTTTAATAGCTTTATCACATTGGTGTATATTTCACCGAAGCAAAGCAGAGCTGGTAGTGGGAACATGGAATAAACAATTTCACAATTCAGAGAAGGTTCAGCGAGTCCCCCTTCTGTATCTTGCAAATGATATCCTGCAAAACAGCAAACGTAAAGGAAATGAATTTGTGACCGAGTTTTGGAAGGTTCTTCCCACAGCACTTAAGGATGTTCTTGAGAAAGGTGATGATCAAGAAAAACGTGCAGTATTTAGACTGGTAAGCCCTTTTTCCAAAGTTTGAAGTTAGTACAAGTGAATACAACCATTGAAATTATTCTTTAGATATGAAGTTGGTGTGGACATAATTCTTCATGCATGGGCTGATACTTCAGATATGGCATATAAATGTTGAGAAATGATTTGCATACCATGATATTGATTTCAATGTTGGCAATTTGATGTATTTAACTTGGTGCTTGCCTAACTTTAGGTTGATATATGGGAGGAAAGGAGAGTGTTTGGATCTCAGGCTAAGAGCCTTAAAAATGTAATACTTGGAGAAGAAGCACCTCCGCAGTTGGAATTCAACAAAAAGCGGTCCCGTTCAGTTAGAATTGTGAAAAAGGATTCTCGTTCCATTAAAACGGTGAGACTGAGGGTCCTTGTGGTTCTTCCCTCCCCAATTTTTTACTCCAACATTTCTATGCTTTTAGATTCTTACATCCTTCAAACTAGTTTGTAATTCTTTTTGCATAACTAACTGTCATGAATTTTACGTAATCCAGAAATTGTCCATTGGAGGTACAGCAGAAAAAATAGTCTCAGCCTTTCATACGGTGCTTAATGAACATTCCAATGAAGATGCAGAGATGAGTAAATGCAAGGCAGCTGTTCATCGTGTGAGGAAGATGGAAAAAAATGTTGATATTGCATGCACTGTTGGTAAGCTATCAATATAATGAAATTAACACCAGAGTTTTGGAAGCTAGCATTCTTATACTCTTTTTTCTTCCAGTAAAGGACCCTAAGCGAAAAACTTTGTCCAAGGAACTAGTGGAGGAAGAAAATATTTTGAAAGAATGCATTGAAAATCTCAAATTAGTTGAAGCAAGTAGAACATCACTTGTTACTCGCTTAAAAGAAGCTTTGCATGAGCAGGCAAGTCATTATGTCCATGTGCTCAATAAGATTTTATATTTTGAATTTTGCAGTTATTTGGTTTCTGGATGATATTTTGAGTCCTGATGCCCTCTTGCAATTGTTTGTGCTTTAATGTATCAGGAATCTGAGCTGGAGAATGTTCGCACTCAGATTCAGGTATCTATTATCATGATTCCTTTTATCAGAAGACTGTCCTATTTTGAGTAGTTTCTTGTGAGATGTAAATGTGATATATTTGTTGTGTATCTAGGTTTTCCACCATTTAATTACCTCTCTTATGTGACTCTTCTTTGTTTATCTGTAAGAGGTAATTGGACGATTATTATGGTAAAGTCAATAAAATGCTCATATATAATGTTCACAGTTGTAAAAGTAAATTAGACCCGCCTTCCCTGAGGTTTACATAACATAGACAAACCCTTGCCTCTTAAAAAAAATATTATACAAATGCCTTCCTTAGTTGATTTTAGATATGTCTGGAACATATTCAAACTGGAGAGGGGAATAGGGGAATTCAGTGTTATCTCTGAAAGGATTAAACATGTTTTTGGTCCCTATGAAATTCATATTTCTGGGCTTAGTCTCTATAAATTTTTTGCCCAGTTTGAGTCCATCCCAAGGACTGAAATTGACAAGGGAAAATAAATGAGGGACCAAAAATGGACAATTTTTATAGGAATTAAAATAAAAAACATGACTTTTTATAACTTATAAGGACAAAAATATTTAACCCTTTCCAAAACTAGAGTGTATGCATACTTTTTATAAACCCTCAAAGGCATTCAATGTAATAAACTCGGTTTAGAAATGGAAAAAACTTTGTTGCACTATCTCACAAATATAAAGTAACTTTGTTCCTGTTAAGCATTAAAGGTCATTTATATGTTGTTGAGTATGCTTTCCTTATGGAACTTTGACATGCTTTTACTGCTGATGATACTAAAAATTTGAATTTTGTGCTGACATATCTCTTTAATGGTATGTAGGTAGCACAAGCACAAGTAGAAGAGGCTAGCTACATGCGGAAGCGACTTGATGATGAAGATTCTTCATATAAAGCCTCAACTTCAACGACTTCAGTTACTGATGTGAATACAAAATCAGAAGCAGCAACTAAGAAGTCAGCTGCAGCAATTGCAGCTGAGGTTGCAGATAAGCTAACAGCTTCTACGTCATCGCAGTTAATCATGACTTCTGTTCTCTCAACATTTGCAGCGGAAGAGGCAAAAAGTGCTTGTCTAACTTCTGAGACCATGTCAAAACCTGAGAAGTCAATACCTATATCAGATCCAAATGTTTTTATGACTTCACAACAGTTAATTGCCACACCAAATCATTCATATCCTTCGGTTTTGGTACCTCAACCCACCTTGCAGAATCCAGCTGCTGCATCACAGGGTCAATATCAAATGCTTTGTAATTCATCCTCCCAGCATTATTTGCAATCAACAGGAGGGGTCATTTCTTCTTATGGTTATGGTAGCATCGCACCATTACCATTGGGGCCACCCCCACCCCATATGGTGGGTCCAATGGTTCCTTTGACACATCAGACAATGCAAATAACTCAGCAGCTGCCTACACCTATAGGTCAGCATCAACCAATAAAAATGACACAACAAGCCCCAGCACCTCCTAATTTCCGACCACTTCAACTGCCAGGAATGGTGTACTATGGTAATCATCAGCATTCTATATGAGACCTGCAGTAACTGGAATTTAATCAAAATGATCTGTTTGAAACAAGCAAAATCTTAAGATTATTTAATTTTGAGCAAACGGTAGGCTCACCGGGGTTGAGTTGGCAAATATGTGGAAGCCAGGCTATTACAACTCAAGATTATAAATGCTTTAAACAAATTTGGTTGAGATTGAGTGAACAGTGAGTTCTCATGAGCAAGGTAGTGTTTTCACAGATATTTTACCAGGAATTTTTTTGATGATAATGTACTTGTATTGTATATACTTGGCTAGTCAAATAATTATTGGATTATATTGGATGAAGGAAACTCTGAGGCAGAGTGTCTTTCTCGTCCCCCGCATATAAATTTGTGTTTGATGTTGTGCTTGGTTGATTGGAGCAACTTTCTCAGTTTTACATCCCTCAACTCTGAGCTTTGTCAATTAGATGAAACTAATTGATATCTAAAGGATGAAATGTGGAACCAGGGTGTCGTTCAACTTCAACAAAACAACAGTCCTTATGCCTCTCCTGTGGTGTTACTGGGAAGAAGGTTGGCACTTGGAGGCTGTATGTTGACCATAGAAGCTCCACCAAGCATGCCGTAAGGGCCAGGTTAGCATGTATGATAGTGTTTGACTGTAGAAGGTCCAACATTTAATAATTAGAGTAGTTATTGAATCAACGGAGACATTTATTGGCAGTTTACTTGTTTGACCATAATTGAATTATGAATAAATTGATGATGATTAAATTAGTTTTAATATATGAATAAATTGAATCAACGGAGACATTTTTAGTAATAAATATTATAAACTACAAGAAACTAAGTCAGGTTAAGTTTTAAATTACTAAAAAGATCTAGTATCTAGCATGTCTTATAAAAAAATCATTAATATTAAAAGGTTAAATAATATAGATTCATATCTAGATCTTGTAAATGAATTTTTATTTGTGTCGATTTTTTTTTTCTATTTAAATTGCTTCTCAGTTCTCATCACTTGTTTTGAATTGTTAGATCAATTTTCTGAGTTATGTATTCATTACCTAACCAGTTTATTAATTTTTCAGTGGAATCAGTCTACTGTTCTATAAACTTTTATTATTTTCATCTTTTAAATATTTTTTTAAGTCATCGCTTTTTAACATTTACATATTTTTCAAACTTTTATTCTTTTCAAATTTTTCAATATTTTTAAATATTATGTTTACATATTTAAATCTTTATGGAAACATCATTATTTTTTAGCATTTGATGCATCCGACATTTTCATATTTTTTAAACTTTTAGTCCTTTCAACTTTTGCAATATTATTAAACATTACTTTTACATATATAAATTTTTTAAAAATATTTATCTTGTAAGTGTTATCGTTTTCAACATTCATATTTTTTAGGGCATTGTTTTACTTTTTCCCATTTTTAAACTTTTAATCTTTACAACTTTTAAAATATTTTTAAATATTATTTTTACACATTTAAATAATTTTTATACGTCATCTTTTTTTAAAAAAAATTTATTGCTCTCAACACTTTCATATCTTGTCTGACATTACTCTTTTAATTTTTTTTTATAAATTTAAACTTTTTCATATTTTTAATTTTTTTTCCTTTCAACTTTTGCAATATTGTCAAACATTAATTTTACGCAAAATTTAAAAAAAAATCTTTATCACGTAATTTTAATCGTTCTCAACATTTCCAAAATTTTCAAAACATTATTTTATTGTTACTTTTCATATTTTTAAACTTTTTAAATTTTATTAAACATTATTTTTACACATTTAGTTACTTTTTAAACATTATCTTTTTAAAAACTTTTATTGCTTTCAACATTTTCATATGTTTCAAGACATTATTACTCTTTTAATTTTTTATATATTTAAACTTTTTTTTTAAAAACTTTTTAAATATTGAAATTATTTTTTAAACATTATTTTTTTAACTTTTATTGCTCTCAATATTTTAATATTTTTTACGACTTTACTCTTTTAATTTTTATTCTTTTCAACTTTTTAAATATTTTTAAACATTCAAATAATTGTTTAAACATCATATTTTTTTAACCTTAATTGCTCTCAACATTTTCACATTACTCTTTTAATTTTCATGTATTTAAACTTTTGCAATATTGTTAAAATTACTTTTAAGCATAAACTTTTTAAAAATCTTTTTCTTGTAAATTTAATCGTTTTCAACATTTTCAAATTTTTCAAGACATTTTTTTAACTCTCTCGCATTTTAAAACTTTCATTCATTAACTTTTTAAGTATTTTAAAAGTAAATCATTTTTTAAATCTTTTATTGCTTTCAACATTTTCATATTTTCAAGACATTACTCTTTTAATTTTTATTCTTTCCAACTTTTTTAAATATATTTGAACACTTAAATCAGTTTTTAAACATCATTTTTTAAAACTTTTATTGCTCTCAACATTTAAACATCATCTTTAAGTTTTCATATATTTAAACTGTTTCAATAATTTTAAACATGATCGGTCAATTAGACATAATCGATAAGATGACTTTTAAGATAATTTATTATAGAAGTTTATAAAAATTAATAAACTTACCATTTATGATTTGTATAAATTAAATTAGTATAATTTTATCATTCGTCCTTGTATAAATTAAATTAGTATAATTTTATCATTCGTCTTCTTATAGGATAGCTTACTCCATATATAAATATGAATTGTATCGTGAAAATGTTAGTTCGATTCTATCTTTTATAGTTTTATTTAACATAACCCAATTGGGTTGAAAACATTACGTTGAGCCAGTTCAATGGCATAGTTCATTTTATTTATTTTTTAAATAATATTTTAGGCCTAATTGAATGTATATATTGGTTGTTCTAGTATTGAAAAAAAAAAATATGATCTCGTCTTTAAAATTTACATAATAATATTTTGTGTAAGTTTTATGTTTGTCTTTTTCATTAAAGCTATTAAAAATTAAAATCTTATAAAAAAATATTAAAACAAGTATCCATATTTTTTTTTGGGTGAAATCCATTTTAAGTATTTGGACTGAGTATTTACAGATATTGTCATAGGACTGAATCTAAAATGTATATATTTGAAAAAATAGAAGCAAGACATGTTGCATGACAACTTGACACTTCAATTCATAGCACCAAATCGTAGTGTGTAGGAGTTTATCGAACTAGTGCGTCCCACAACAGTAACACATGTGTTTGGTTATAAAGTGACATATATAGGACTCAACTATTGCCAATTAATTTATGAATTTTCAATAAACAAATTTTACATTACATTCTATGAATTTTAATTTTTTTAAATTTACTTTTAAATACCATTTTTAAAAATGTAGCGTTTAATTTTTAAAGGCTAAATGAACTATTTGAATTTTTAATTTATTTTTTTCAGTTTGATTCTTTAGTTTTTTAAAAAGTTAATTTGGTATTTTATCTTCTTTATTTTTTCAATTTATTCATTTATCTTTTTTAAAAAATTATCTGATTTTTTATCTTAATTTTTTTAGTTTAGTCCTTCCGTCTATTTAAAATTGATATCATCAATCATTTGAAAATGAACTTTTTTTTTTAATTTTTCTCCCTTTCCCTTCATTTCATTTTTAACAAAACAAATTTATTCTTAAATGATTAACAATGTTAATTTTAAACGAATTGAAAGATTAAACTAAATAAAAAAATAAATAAATGATCAAAATAAGTTTTTTAAAAGATAAAAGGGTTAAACTGAAGAAGAAAAAATAAGATAAAAGATTAAATTAAACTTTTAAAAAGATAAAAGATTAAACTAAACAAAAAAAAGTTAAATAATCAAATAAGTCATTTGAACATTTTTAAAATAATGTTTTTTATTTTTGTTCCTATAAAATTTCATGAGTAGTTTCCGTCTATATATTTTTTTTCGTTAGCAATATAGTCCGAGTCATGAACTTCGTTTTTTAGGTGAAAATTTTTGTGAACAATTTTAGTTCTTATAAAATTGTGATTTTTTTTTCATTTTATCATTAATTTTTTTTTGTCTTGTATAAAAAAAAAATTAAGACCACCTTTATTATGGAACGGAGAAAGTAACAAGTTTAGTTTACCAAAAATGAACAAATTCAGTTTATTTAAGTAACCTATTTTTAGTTTTTAATAAAGTCTTTGCACATTTCCAAATGAAGGATCTAGCTTGAGGTTGAGATAAAACTTTAGATTTTTTATTTAGCTAAATGCCTTTGACTTTGTTGAAAAGTATTAGCAATACTTTCTAAAATATCCCTCCTAACATGCTTTATTATTGATTAAAATTATTTTAAACAATGAATTCATAAGTGAGACTCATCAAATATGAAGTATGAAATGAGATTTAATTTTTTATTTAACATAACCCAATTGGATTGAAAAATCAG
Source organism: Glycine max (assembly GCF_000004515.6). NCBI lineage: Eukaryota > Viridiplantae > Streptophyta > Magnoliopsida > Fabales > Fabaceae > Glycine > Glycine max. The sequence goes on from NC_038241.2 coordinate 37,002,940, forward strand.
TTAAGCCAGTTTATTGGTCTATTTGTTTTTTTTAAAAACAATATTTTAATATTTCAATAATTTTGTTGCCTAAATGTTGATTTCTATATATTGGTTGTTGCACTGAAAATGTATCATCTCGTATTTAAATTTTACAAAATAATATTGTGTGTAAGTTTTATTTCTGCCTTTTTCTTAAAAGCTATTTAATAATTAAGGTCATATAAAAATTATTAAAGTAAGTATCTATGTTTTTTTTTTGGTCGAAATCCATTTTAAGTAATTGGACTAAGTATTTACAAACATTGTCATAGGACTGAATCCAAAATGTATATTTTTGGAAAAATAGAAGCAATACAGGTTAGATGACAACTAGACACTTCAATTTATATCACCTAATCGTAGCGTGTAGGAATTTATTGAACTAGTGCGTCCCACAACATGTGTTTGGTAATAAAGTGACATAGGACTGAAATATTTTCAATTAATTTATGAAGTTTCATTAAAACAAATTTTATATTACATTCTATGTATTTTATTAAAAGAATTCATATAATAATAATATCATTTTTTTAGGGATATATAATAATAATTAATTGTAACTTAATCTGCCCAAATTCTATATATTCCATTAGATTCTGTACGTCACATTACATTGCATTTTATACAAAAGAAAAGTAAAGACATTCCTTTTAAAACAACCAATAACCGAAAAATAGTTGTACAAACAATAATTACATAACCTGGAAGTTCTTTCTTAAGTTCAAATAATAATAATAATTACACAAACAAATGTTTGCGGAAATGTAGCTACGCCCTCTGAAATAGTGGTAGTTGTCCACTTTCCTACCTGGGATGACATGGGACCAAGTTATATAGTCACAGAACAAACAATAACAGAAAAAAAAAACTACTAATAAAGAACACAAGTGCACATTATCTTATATATACATTCCTTTTATAGAGAACGGGAAAAAAATAAAAATATTTTTTTAGTTGATATTCCCCCATATAGAAACATTATTTTCATTTTAATCATTTATAAAATAAATTGTGAATACAAAATGAGATTTTAAAAAATACTTTTGTTACCAATAAATAATAAATCCTCTATATTGCTATAAAGAATTTTTATATTATCGTTCAATAAAAAAATTAATACATATGATAAATTTATTATTTTTTATAATAATAATTAATTTAAAAGTTACACTGTTAAAAATAATTTTATTCATTTAAATTTTTTTACTGATGGTAAATGTTTTCCAAACTCTTATTATTTTCTTTGTATATTTTCAAAACAAAAGCATAAAATAAAATATATTTTATAGTAGAACAAGACTTAGAAATAATTCTTTTAAAATCTTTTTAGTATTGTTTTCCAATTAGAATTGGAGTGACTACTTGAAAACCTATACTTACATTCAATGTAAACATTTATCATACGGATTATAGGGATAAAACTCCAAATCTAATTGGAAAATAATACCAAAAACATTTTATGGATTGCATCTAAGTTTTATCTAGTTTTATAATTTTAAAGGTGAAAATATTTCAACTAAAAAAATATCGAGCATGTGAATTAATTAATACAAGTTGCTCTAACTTAAATTAATGATCTGAAATACAAATCCTAAGTATTAGTTGTAATAAATAACTAAGGCATGTTTGTATGAACTTCTTCAAAAGCAGTTGTATAAGAAGAAAATTAGAAAAAAAATGAAAAACTTTTTTACAAGTTAAAATTAATTTATGCATAAATTAAAATTAATTTTAAAGAAACTAATATGAAAAAAATAATAGTTTACTTAAGCATTCTAGCTTTCAGAATTTCTTTTTCTTATTTTCTTCTACAAATATTTCTGAGTTTATCTATACATATCTTTATTTCATAAAGAATACATGTGGTGGGTATGTATAAAAAAACTAGACGACACGCCTCTATTTATAAGTTATAAATGAGATAATTGTGCGCCTGGGAGCATTCATTGTTTTACAAAGGAAAAAAAATTGTCGTGCGTGCATTGAAGAACTGATTTAGCATTTAGCTAGAAGTAGTAGAAGCCAAGCCATGACGTCTGTGTATGAGTTCTTGTATCAGCTTTATGCCAAGGCAATAGTTCTATTAACATACATGCTAATACAACTTATCTTCATCATCCAGTACCTTAAGTCAGATACACATCCAATTTCCACCACCCAATACCTCAATTTCATCGAAGAGAAGAACCCCACTATTCAGTTCAATAGAAGATTGAAGGCAGAACACATAGATTGCAGAGTGTGCTTATCTGAATTCCAGGAAGGGGAGAAAGTGAGGAACCTCAATTGCAGACACACATTTCACAAGGATTGCTTGGACCAGTGGTTGCAACAATACTGTGCTACTTGCCCACTTTGCAGGAACAAGGTGCTCCCAGATGATGTTGTGGCCAACTACAACCTGCTTCAGAATCAGGCAGAATATGATGGGAATGATGACCAGCTTATCTTTTTGTTATCTGCATTAAGGGGTGGTAGCACTTTGCGCAGATATCTCTGATCTAGTTCCATAAACTGATGTATCTATTAGTCTTTTAGATTCAAGGTTATATATAGTAAAAGAAAGATTCTAACTACTTTCCCTGCTATATATTCTGCATAATACCTTGTTTTTTACTCTTTGAATTTCGGTTTGCTAAAATTTGGAAACGATTTTAGTTTGATGCTTCGGAGTCCACATCGAAATATCCCAAAACGGAGATGTATTTGAGCAGGCTATTTTTTTTTTCTTCTATCGAAAATTTAAGGAGAGGGGATAATGTCTCAGTTCAAGACAAGGAAAGTTGCGAAAGCTTTTGGCCTCAAACAATATTTACAGAAAAATTTATATTTAACTTATCCCAAAGAAAGGGGTAAGGACTGAGCTTAATAATCTTTATCTTGCTCCACGATCAATCAACCCCTTAAAAGTTATGTATATCATCATATTCCCATGGAGTAAAACCCAAGTTGTTTTGTTCAACTACAACTGTAGTATTGTACAAGTAGTAGTACTAGTAGATAGACATTGAAATTCTACCAAGACCCTCCTTAATACAATAATAAATGGGTAGGTGAAAAGGTTAAATGATTTGTTCATGCATGTACAAGTGACTCCTCGTATTATTGGTGGTGACAATCTCAGAGGTTAGACAGAGCAACCTTTTAAGTCCCCACAACGCAGAGCTAGTCACATGCAAGAGCACAGGAATTGGCTGTCTGCACTCATTTTAACTTTTAACCTCCCAGGTTTACACAGTACAACTACTATGCAATTTTTGCATAATTAAGGAGAAATGAACAGTTCCTGCAAATTTGAGAAAGAAAGTTGATTGAGTGAGTATAGCTTCCCACAACACAGACAAAAATAGTTATAGAATTAGAGTGGTAGTGTTCGAGTTGTTGACTTGTCAGTGTTGCTTTTAATGCATAATAGCTTATCATTATCTCCTAATTTTCCAGGCAGGACCACACTCATTTTCCTTCTCCCTTTATTTGCTACTGTTTCACCTGCGTAGTAAATACGGTTTTGGGTACACTAGGATAGCTTGGTACATATGTACCATTGTACAAGTGCAAATTCAAACCTTGCATTATGGAGCTCCACCCTTTTTTTGAACTTTATATGGTGGCCAACAAGAAAAATTTACGTCTCGGTGTTTGGATTCGTATTAGATAATTTAGAATTAATTTTGAATTTAAACAATTTTAGATCACTTTTTACGTAAATGGAAAATTTTATAATAACTTTTTTCACAACTAACTTTGTTTAAGAGGTTATATACTTATTAATCTATTTAAAAGATGAGGCTAACTAACCTATTTAAAGTTAAGTCTACTCACATATTTAAAGCTAAGTTTGACTTCGAAGTATATTTTGAAAAAAGAATCAAGTCAAGCATTCAAAAATTGTATTAAATATATAGATTAGTCTTGTGATTTGAATTTGGAAAATGGAAACGCCAAAATTGAAGATAACTTTGTTTAAGAGGTTGAGATGTATTCTTCTATCAAATGTTTAAACGATATTTTATGGATTTTGTGTAGGTTTTAAATCAAAAGTAAAGTGTGTGTGTAATTTTCTTAAATCTAAAAAAAAAAAACATATGTAATTTTCTTAAATATAAAGAAAAATATGTGTAAGTTTTTCAGAAAGAGAAAAAAACGTACATAATTTCCTTAAACATCATAAAAGATATGTGTAATTTACTCTAAAAAATACCATAGTAATTATTTAAAAAAAATTAAAATATAATTTTCATCTTTATTTATATTTTAAGTTTTAATTTAATCTTTTAAGTTTAAAAAAATTCACCAAAATTTTTTATTGTGTTTATTAGAACAAATTAGTTTTTTTTTTCAATTTTTACACTAACGATATTAATTTGACTAATGTGACATATTTTATAATTTGTCACGTATTACCAAATTAAATTAATGTGAAAAACTAATGAAATAATCAATTTTTTTTAGAGACAAAAGTGAAAATTTTAGATTTATTGGACTAAACTAAAACCTAAAATATGAATAAGAAATCAAAATTCTATTTTAGTCATCGAAAAATAGCACAGTAGATTATGAAGTTTTCAGTAGAATCCCTTCATGATTAAGACTACCAATATAAATGAAACTATCTATTTGTAAATTATTTAAATTTGATTGCTTAAATTTCAATTTGAAATTTAACTTAAGTATTTAAATGAATTAAACCTAAATTTATAAGCTTAACATTAACAACTCAAAGAGAACTTGTTTACATATATTGCGTGTGTGTGCATGTATAAACTACCAGAAAAACGCATATTAACGTCAACTACGTCTACTATAATCATCAAAACCTGTCGCCAGTGGCTATTTTAGCGTTGATCAAACAACAATTTTGCAAAGGATGTCAACAAAAAGGACAAAAAAAAAAAAACATTGTCACGACTAATAGTGTATTTCTATTGATAGAGACGCACTTCCACGCTGAAGCCAAGGCACCACTGCTAAGCTCCATGTCTTCTAACAAGCTTGGTGTACCAAAATAAACCAATTCAGTTTATTTAAAAATTTTGAAAACTGAAAATTATTATAAAAATATTTTTTAATTTACTTTTAAATACCATTTAAAAACTTTTTTACACTTAATTTTTAAAATAGTATTTTTTTTTATTTATTTTAGTTCCTATAAAATTTTACAAACACTTTTAGTCCTTACATTTTTCCCGTTAGAAATATTGTCCTAGTCATTGACGTGAAAAAATTTGTGAGCACTTTTAGTCCCTATAAAATTATGGTTTTTCATTTTATTCTTTGAAATTTTTTCTTATCTCTAATTTTTAGGGACTAAAATGATAATTTTATAAATACTAGAGTATCAACTTTTTTTTAATTCAACAGCGAAGATTATGTTAACGGAGGAAATTTCACTGTGAAAAATGGGCGGAAATTGTAAGAACTAAAAGTACTTGTAGAAATTTATAGAGACTAATATGAAAAACATGCTATTTTATAAGGATTGAAAATAAAGTAAAACCTAAATGACACTACCAAAATGCCACAAGATATATTAAAATTTATAAACTCAAAGGCCTATTTTGGTTAGATAAACTTTTAAGATGGTCAAATAATTTAGCAGCTATCCTAAAAGTATTGCCAAGCACAATTGAAGTAACTTTCACGAAATGCTACAAACTAATGAAATTAATTATAAAATTGATTTGGCAGTAAAAAACAAAAGATGGAAAAAGATGTCATGTATTTGAATTTTCTTCAATCATTAATAAAAGTTAACAAATTAACATTAACCGATTAAAAAAACTAATGAAACAAATTATTGAATACAAAATATTTAATGAACATCTAATATGTTATCCAACATTTAGGGAGAAAAAAAAATATAGAGATAATAAAATTTATGATATATTAAGAAGAGAGAAATAAAAAATAAAAAAATATTAATAAGATGTTTAAAATAAAAGAATGTCTATGTATGATTGTTGTTATTTAATTATATTAAACTCTTTTACATTTTTAACACTTAACATTTATTATAAGCACATTTATTTTCACCTAATAATTATCGTGAACTTTTATTCTTCAAGAACATAAATCTGCCACGCGAAGCAGAGTTAGCTGAGCAACTTGAATTTAGTAGGGCCAAGGGGATGCATAGCTATAAACTTTTTAACTTTGAATGGGGGCCATGGGACACTTGTACTGCTTTCATATGCGTTCAAATTGTCTGGACCACCAAGGTTTTTTTTTTCTTCTCTTTTTCTCTTTTCTTTTAAAAAAAAAAACGATATAGATCTTACCGAACAGACTCTAATAAAGTGTGTTAGGGAAATATGTTGATTTGGAATTTACTATTAATTTTTTTTTTATAATTTACAAATATACATAAAAAAATATATGAAGTTGTTAAGATTTCAACTACTAAATATCCTAATTAATGGTTATTGTTCTGTATTTTATCTTGCAAAAGTGCATTCCAAGTGCCTTTTATGTAAAAAATTATTATAGAGTGTATGAGATCATCTGATTTCTACCAGTCTTCATGTGATAATGATATATTATTAACTTTTTTATAAATTAAAAAAAATAGATAATTTATTTATCACAAAGAAATTAGTCAGAATTTTATAACTCTGAACCACGTAATAATTTCTTCTTGCTCTTGTTTCCTCTCGGTTTATGAATGGAAATTCTTCAAAAAAGGTTTGAGGGGGAGGTGGTGAGGTAAATTGCTAGCAAACTATGATCTTTATAATTTTTTTATTTTCAAACTGTGTCTGTCGGTTCCCTATTATTATTAGCCCCATTAGGCGTCGGTTGAAGAACGTACGACAAAAGCAAATTATCGTTAAAATGTTCAGTCGAGATAATAATGCATGCATTTGCATGGGATATAATCATTGTTTACCAAGTGACAATGTTTTCCACTATTCATAATTTCATATCACTCGGATAGTTATGCGGATTTAACTATGTGCCTTTCTTGGTTTAAAGAGACAATTCAATGCAAGGTTATATTATAAGCAACTTTTGCGGCAAATCATTCAATGCATGCACCATTTGGTGGCCATCTTTTTCGTTCTGTTTCGATTGAGCTGAGCAGTGTTATGAACTGAATTGTGAACCCTTTCTTCCCAAAAATAACTGCTTGCCCATCCCTTTAATTTAAGTGTCCAACCACAAACGGAAAAATTGCACGCTCCATTTTCGAAAAATAAAAGTTCTAGTGTATCACCAAACTGTCAATTTGTTGTTGTAGTGTTAATGAAGGAACCCACTTGTTTGGTAACACCTATGTTACGTTGGTTTTACTTTTTATGTTGTCTTTGACATTAATTTCTTGTAATAGTAGATCTCCGTGCTAGAAATTTTACAAGATCAATGAATTCAATTTTTTTAAGGTATAAATTTTACATGATCAGCGAATTTAATTTGATAAGTGTAAAACGAGTAAGATTGTATACGCAGAGTAAATAGGATTAAAATTGGATTGAATTTATCTGAAAGTCAATAACAATATTAACGTGTGGGTTAAATTTAAATTTGTAACTTTCATTGTTCCTTTTTCGTCTATATTTTTTGTTTGAAATCGGCAAATTTCGGAAGTCACTTTAAATTTTGACCGATCGAAAATAAGTTTTTGTTAAGTTTTTTAAAACATACAACACAACAAAATTTTATTTTTGTTGTATTAAATATTTAAAAGAAATGCTAGACACACTCTTTTGAACATATTTTCTCTCATTGGTGAAAATTTATTAAGCATCACCAAATTCAGTGAGTTTTACATCTTAATTAATGATTATCTCTTTTGATTTTATAATTTTTAATACATTTTAATCAATAAGGAAAAATTTATAAAGGAGTGTATTGCTAGTACTCCTCTAAATGTAATAAACACAATTATTTTTCTGACCAGGTATTTCAAATTAAATGCCAAAAGAATATTTTAGCAGTTTTCTCTTTGGTTGGGAGGTTTAAATAGCAATGAGGAGCGTGTCAATAGCAATAACCTTAACTTAAAAATATCACATATAAAAAGGAAATAAAAAGGTCCAGCCCAACGTAGAAAGATAAAAAAAACAAAAAAGTGGGGGTGGGGGAGACAGGAGAGATAAGCTTCTCAAATTTGTATTCTTTATATTATTCATCATTACTCCAATAAACTTATAGCCCAAGATAGCGAAAAATAATTTATAAATTCTAAAACAACATAAAACAGGAGATTATATCAAATTATAAGTTTGTATTTTAATTTATGGTTATATTATTATATTATACTTTTCTTCTGATTGAACTTTCAACTTCATAAAATAACTATTCTAAAAAAATTAAAATTATATTTATAATATAACTACGAGTTGTTTTTGTTTTTTTATTTGTCATCCGGCATCTTGGGTTTTCATGTATTCATTTTTCGCTGATGTGTGAAACAAATGCATGTGATACTCCCATACCTCTATTTGATTTTCCCACTCTCTACCTATTTTTTATTACAAAAATATCTTTGTGGAAAACCAAGTTTCATTGTGTATCTTGATCTAACGGAAACTGGTTTTCGTCAAATCTACTTCACACAAAAAATAAATAATAAACAAAACACCTCCAGAGAAAAAGCAATGAATGTGCGAAAATTCACGTGGAGAAGTCAGTGGAAAACAAGAAAGAGCAATGCTCTTAGAAGAAAAAGTGTGAAGACGTTTGAAGAAAATGAAAAGGTGGAGTTGAGGGGTGCCTAACGAATTTTATTTTATTTTATTTTTATGCAAAGAGGGCCCAACAAGCCAGGGGTGCCTAACGAATGAGGTAAGGGGAGGGGATAGAATAGGAGTTTCACAAAATTACTGGGGGTGAGAAGATAAAAAAAGTTGGTGGAAAATCATGGGCCAAAACAAAACAAGCTAAACACCATAGGCTAGCTTGAATACCCACGTAAATTATGGTGAATCCGGAGAAATTTCAAGCTTATCATTATTGTAATTCATTTCAGAAGGAATCACGAGTTTATCATTATTGTTATCCATTACTCGACGTGGAAGAAATTACATCCAGCATTATAAAGAAATTCGTAAAGAGTAGGACAAATCAAGTGCAACAAAAAAAGAGTGAAAATTCTTGTATTTTTCTGATTGGAAAGAGATATATACCACCATCATCACTCCACTAACAAGACATTAAAAAAAAAATCCTTTTACCGAGAGAGATATTTTATAATCCTATATTTTAGTAGATTACATCATATGTTTGATTGTTTGTTACCCACATTATTAGTTGTCGCCAACGCCAAACTTGCTGAAATGCGTGCAAGTGAAAGTTAAACCGCCTTCACTTCTTTGCAAGTTTATGTTCCAATCGTCCACAAAAAATAAAACTCCTCATTTGGACTAGGGTCTAGGGGCGCCCACCGAAATGCAAACAAAAAATCCTGCAAAATCAAGTAAAAAAAAAGGGCATACTTTTATATTTATTTATTTATAAAAATAGAAAAATACAAACATAACTTTTTCATAACTCTCTTATTATGTTGATTAGAATGGATTGAGTACGATTTCATCGTACACGAAAAAAAAAAGATTTGATTGAGAAATTTTACTAATAGTGTGTTTGAATAGTTAATGGAATTAATTCAGCCCCACAAAATTATGGTGAAAAGTTTTAAAAATGGTGGCAACTCTTTCTTCTTTGACTTTCAGCTTGGAATTTGAAATTAATTAAAGAAAAATTGGATTTAATCCAAACACACCGATGGAAGAAAAGACTACACTCAAGTTTTCCAATAAATATCATCAAAACAGATAAATACTTTGCAATGATGTTGTTTTCTAAATTTAACATCTAAGGAAACAGAATAATGCTTTGCCTTTGATTTAAATTCAAAACATAGCTATGTACAATATTTCATGAAAATTAGAATATGGAAAAACTAGATAACAATTGGTTGCAACAATCAATCACCAAGCACGTCAGAGTCCAGAGGAGTTGATGAATGAGTTGTTTAAGCAGAGAAGAAGCTGTTGGAAGCAGCCATGGCAACTTGGGTCTTGGGCTCCCAAACCCATTGAAGAAGCTGCTTCTTTTCCTTGAGCCTAGACACCATCACCGAAACACAAGAAACCATGTCAAATTCCCCCGCTCCGGTTCCACCACCACCGGCCTTTCTTAAACTCTTGACCCTCCTCTCATACTCCTCCGCCACCAACATAGCAATGTCAGACATCCTCGTACGTATACCTCTCTCACTGTGTGATGTGTTGTGCTTAAAAGGTTGTTGCTTTGTTTTTTGCTTGACAAAAGCAATTTATAGGAAGTCTCAACCAACAGTGTTTTGGATAAGAATGAGGGTGAATTTGTTGTTGTTGTTGTTTGCCGCTGGTGGGTTTGGTTCGTCTGTTTTCTCGATACACTTTTTGTGGGTGGGGCACCTTGTTTCTATATTTTTATTATTGGGTTTGGCTAATCAATCTCTTTAGAATATTAATTAAAAAATTAAAAAGAAAAAATATCTATTATAAAAATAAAAATAAAACTTAAAAAAAACCATCAACAACTTGTAATTTTATAAATTTGAATAAAAGAATTTCTTAACCAATTTCTTGATAACACCTAGTAGTATTTGCCATGGTTTGTTTTGAGAATTGATGGTATTTTATTTAGGTTAGTGGGGGCGCCCATTGAATGTGGAATATGATGAAAAGTTGAAAAGTGGGGCAGGGGCCATGTAATGTAACGGTGTATGTATGTGCATAGAGACAAAATTATGGCTATCAAGTTGGTTGTTAATTTAATTCTTTAATTTGTCGAGTCTAACTTTTTATGAGTTGATTTGTGTATAAATTTTTTAGTAAATTAAATAAACTCTAAATAAATTTGTTAGATTGTTCGTTTTACTATCGAATCAACGAGTTAAAAAAATTAGACAAAAAAACATTAGTTATTTTTTTGTTGTTTTTTATTTATTTATTATCCATTGTACCTCTATTTAATGTATTGTTTTCAAATAGAAAGATTCTCACTACTACTAACATCAAATATTTGTTTTCTAATAACATCAAATTCTCGATAAAAATGTTTTACTACTACTATAATATATGTAAGTTATTATCTAATAGTAATATATTAATAAATTTAATTATTTAAGGATTATGAAATTTATGATTTATTATTTTATTTTATTATATTATTAAAATATTTAATTAGTATGTTATTTATAAATATTTTATTATTATTTTTATATAAAATGAAGTCTTACAAATTTAGAAATTAAGTATCGGAGTTCGGTTTATAAAATTTTCTCAAGTTTACATAAATTTTCCATTTGATAACACTTTGATCTAAGCTCAGCTTATGGTATCCAGCATGCACATGTGACATGCCCAAGTCTCTTTCCGATCAATTATTACTATTTTCAGACGCGAAAAGCGCACCTTAGTGGTCCCTTCGTCCTTTCTTTTCCTTCATCGCTTCATCCGTTCAAGACTCCAAGTTTGGTAATTCACAAAAGTTACTTCATTTTTTTAGATATCTTCAAGTTATTAGCATATTCCATTGAGTATTCTCAGTTTCTTGCTACGCTTACCAAGAGTTTAAATATGACAGATAGTATTAAATAAAGTATATAATTTTTTTAATTCTTAATATACTCAATCTTATATTCTTCCTTTAAATATTCTTAAAACTTTAACATCTCCTTAAAATACTTGTTAACAAGATATTATGTACTTTTTGATATTTTTTTTAAGAATTATTATCGTGAAAATTGAGCAAAAAAGAAAACATGATTTAGCCTTTTCTCTTTTCCCTTATCCAGTTCAGGATCTCCTGCAATGCCACAAAGTTGCGGCCATTCAATTCTATTGTGATACGATAAGTGTTAGAAGATCGAATAATATATTCTGATTTTATATAATTATTATATCTATTAGATTTATCTTTAATTATATCTTTAACTATTAAATTTATTTTCAATTTTATAATTATTATATCTATTAAATTTATATGATCATATCTTCTAACAATAAGTAAATATAATCATTAATTAACGCTAATCCATTCCTTCTGGGTCAACATCCCATTTCGGCTCTGATTATTCAATTTTATATGTTAAATATGGACATGGATAGTATTCAATGAACATTAAATTTTGTATAACAAATTTTACAATTTAGGAAGGAGAAAAGAGAAAAAAAATGTTAAAAAAATTTGACCACAAAAAAATTGAAGAAAATTATTGTAAACTCGTTATATAAAATCAATTGTACAATGCCTTCGTCGCACTTTTTTTTTTTTTTGTATTCGTCTTTCATTTTTTTTCATTTTTTTTAAAGTGTTTATGAAAAAGATTATTTAAACAAACCCAAATTTTTAACTTTCTCAAACTGATGACGAGGCAATTGCCACAGAAGACATGTCACCAACACCAACGAGCAACAGCTTGAGAAGCAAGGAGTGGTAGGGCCTATAATCGGAGACTAGAAGGAAGACAGACGGCAAAGAAAAATAATTGTTTGATTTTAAAAAAATAGTTTTTTTTTGTTTTTATTTTTTAACTATCAAAATATCATCTTAATTTTATTTTCTATTTTTAAAAGTTTATACAAGAAAGAGTAAAAACAATTTTTCATTATTTTCTATTTTCACTATTTCTTATTTAAACTTTTAAAAGAAAATAAAAAACATGCTCTTAAACAAAATATGCCCAAGAAATTAGTATGTGTTTGTATTCCTACAATTCCTATTCTTCTATGTTTTTGCATTAAAATGTGCAAACGGTCCATTCGATGCCGGTGAAACAAGTTTCGAAGCACATCATTAGATGTTCTGGCTTTCATTTAAGAACTGCATGAGGTTCTCCTAAAAAAAAAGAACTGCATGAGGTGCAGGTTAAAATCCATGGTTGTACAGTCACTAAATTTAAAGTTTTGTTTTAAAAAAATTATCATACAAAAATTGTTTCTACAGGCTAAAAATTTACTGAAGCCCTATCTGTTTGCACTCCTTTTTCTCTACACACCTATATTTTTTTTTCGTAAATTTTTAAATACCCAAATACCCTCCCTGCTTCCCTCTCCCTTCTCCTTCATAAACACATCCTCCCTCTTTCCCTTTTACCAGTGCACCCCTTTCCTCTCCTCTCTTTTCTTTGTCTACTAACATTTCTTCTCTCATTTTATTCTTTCCCACACATTCTTTTTTTTGGTGAACTTTCCCACACATTCTTCTCCTTCACTACCATCCTCTTCTTCAATAAATTTGACCTTTTTATTCACATATGATAGAAATTCAAAAAATAATTCTTAAAATGTTACTTGAAGATTTTCGAAAGTATTTTTTCAATGACATTCCTGAAGTTAATTTCCAGAATTTATAACTATTTAAAAATTATGTGAATTCTCTATCAAAATCCTTAATGATATAACAAGTCACTAAATTAACAAGGTGAAGGTTACATCACAAGTTAATATGTTTTTACATGACAATAAACACTAAAACTATTAACAGAATACAAATATAGGGACTAAATGCCCTAAAATTTTTGTTGAGGAACTAAGTAAAATTAGTAAAAACATTAAGAACCAAAAACTTAATGTTTTCAACTTGATTGTTATCATTACTTAAACTTTTATATATTAAAAATGGCTTAAATATGTTTTGAATATTTGTAAACATGTTCTCAGAATTAATTAATTTATCTTTAAATATTTTTCATTTCTACTGGTAAAAAAATGTAACAATCATTTACTTTTTTTCCTACAAACAACCAGATAAAAGTCTAAAAAAATGAAGAGACTATATTTTAAAAACCTAAAACTATATTTAAACTCTAAAATAATTATAAATGTTAGGATGTTAGCAATTAGGATTAATAATAACATACTATATCAAATGATAAATCATGTTAAAATTTAGTAGCAAAATAAAATAATAAAAAGTAAATGACTAAAGTTTTGAGAGAAAATCCGTACATAGCAAGGTTGATTTAATGCTAATATAAAACATATCAAGATCCTGAACTGTACATTTGTAATTAGATATATTCTTAGAATTCCCTTCCATTTCTTTACATTTGCAGACAAAACAGAAATTCATAAATTTCCACAATCTAGAACAATTATCCAAGTCAAACCTAAGTGATCTGAGTCACTTAAGTGACTCATAATTTTATCAGTTAACTGCATATCTCCCTGACAAGGGCCAAACTACGAAGCAAGGTGTCAGTTTACCGCCACTGTCATTCTCCTCAGCAGGTAGATGACTCCTTCAAACTCATAGGAGGCCCAATGTTTTCAGCTGCCGTACATGCTCCTGGGGGAGGGGTGGAGGAGTCCAATTAGGCCCTGCTATCTCTCCATCAATGTTCTCAACGACATACTCCTATGATAAACAAAACAGTTTCATAATCAAGAATTCAAGATGATGGTTGAATATTAAAGAGTACAGTTTAATAACCTATCAAGTATGCAATTAACTTCATACATGGGAATATCAATATTAAAAACCACTAGAGGCAAGGGGATTGCATGATTTTTAGGTCATAGGTTTCACTGTTTCAATGTGCCAGATTTACACTACCCACATTGGAGGGAAAAAGATGCCCCAACCAGTTTGAATATTACACTGCAAGATGATTTTGAGTCCATGATATTCAGTATAAGCCTAATACGAACCCAAAAAAATAGTGATATAGAGGAGATTATATTGAACTCAAATTGATAAACACAAAGTATATCAGTTGAAAATGAAATTAAGCAGAATATTCAAGAAGAGAGAAAAAATAAGGTCATGTTTGGATAAATTTCTCAATAAGCATTTAAAGTAGAAGAAAATAAGAAGATGAATTAAACTTCTGTAAGTTAAAATTAACTTATACACTTCAACTTCTATAGAAACTGTCACATTTAACTTATCCAAAAAGTTGATTTTAACTTAAAAAAGCTTAATTCATTATGTCATTTCTTCTTTTATAAGTGTTTATTAAGAAGTTAATCAAAACAGGGCTATGAAGATCACGAGAAGATGGATGCCAACTTCCTGCCCAAGCCTACGGCTGATAAACCAACTTGCTCTCCCCTTCCCTCAGCTACGATCCTGCACTCTTCATAACCACCTCCCATCTTCTACTGCTTTGAGCCCCACCCAATTTTCACTCAGCATAATCGCCTCTCCCCCTACAACTTTACGTTTCCCACTTTCCCCTTTTCTTGAATATACCTTCCATATCTTAGGGCCGTGACTTAATTGCAGCACTACTGTGCCCTTAAAACCAGTCACTGCATTGGGCTCCTGAGTTTCATCAAGTCCACAAAAGTAAATTTCTCATGAACCATCAGAAAACAATACTTTCAGTTAATAATACTCTAACGCTAAACAGTCTAAATGACTAAAGAAGAAGAAAGAAAGAGGATAAAGGCTACTCCTCCCATAATAATAAAATCTTTGCAGATATATATTATCTTGGATTTAAAGGCCAAACAAGCAGAAAACCTTCTCATTACATCTTGCAGCAATTTCTATATACGTTCCTCAGTAGACTAAGGAAATCACTAAATAGGCTAGTTGTACATATCAAAAAGGTATTTAAGTTGACTCAGCAGCTGCAGTGAAACACTAATTGAAGGTTAACTGCACTGTACCAAATGTGCAAAAGACAATAAAGTAAGGCATGGGCACCTTTGTTAGCATCCTTTTCGCAAGTATGTGATAATGACGCTGCCATATCCGTTGTCCTATCATTGTAGCCACTAATACACTGTAAAATATCCCAAGTACAGCAAAGAGTACCAGAAAAAACAAAACCATTATGAATAATAATGGTAGCCCTGCTTCGTCCTCAGAACCTCTCATGCAAGTGCAACCACAGCATTCAGTTCCACAATTCTCACAGCATGCATTGCAATCAGTCGACATATAAGGAGTACCGTACATATAAGGAGTACCATGCAAATGACGATCAGCACAAACTCTGCAATGGAAACAAACAATACAATACCAACCTTAGTCACTACCATCGTGGATCACAGACTTTCTACTGACATATACTTCAAAATTCAAATATACCATGAAGCAGCATACTCTCTATATTTAGCATGTCCAAGGATGTATTATATAAGAGCTACATTTTTATGTTTTTTAAAAAGCTGAAGTTCATAAGTATTCCTTAGTGCAAATTAGGGTCTCCAATATAACGGAAATTATCCAAGCATAGTTTCTGGATCATAAAATGTTTTTTTAAAAAAAGCAAAAAGTAAATATATGATGATTCAAGAAGTTGTTAAGATTTACGAGTATACTTGTGTGTTTTAACAGTGTCAAAGGCTCATGAATATTTAAAAGCAGAGCTATTACCCAGGTTGACAGCAACAAAGACATATTTCTCGACAAGGCTGACCCAAATCACTGCGAATTCTTGGATCAGAACAAGTAATAAAGCACCCAGACAGGCCAAGCAACACAAAAAACACCAGTGCTCCTACATTTGACAAAACCAAAATGAAATCAACAGAGCCAGCATCATCCTATGTATGGATAAAACAACTGCGAATAAAAGAAATTAAGCAATACCAAAATTTACCACCACTACCACCCAACAAAAAAAAATAGTAACTGCAATACTTGCTATAAGCATTTTGATGACTACTGCTCAAGTCCATAGCAATTTACCACATATATAGTAAAAGCTCAGCTCACTACCAAAACCCCAAACAAGACGAAGCCAATACTTCTCGTAACCATCTATTTGGTAAACCAAATAAGCAAGTGAAGCAATGACCTGCAGACAAAAGAAATAAGGTGTTGCCATGTAGAATTAGAACATTACATGGAATTCATTAATTATATATGAATAAGCTTCTACATGGCTAGGAGAATCGAAACAATTCACCTACAAGCTGAACAGCCAGAAATATAAGCAAAATGTCTCGGGTTACAAAAAACCGAAATTTGAAAGTACGCCATTGTCTATAAGCACCATGAACACGCAAATGGTATGGAGCCTTGCAAGTAGTGCAATGGGCAAATGCAAACCCTTCCTGCAAGAACATTGAGTAATTTACATTTATATTGGGTCAAGCACTGGAAAGAGCAACATTCTTCTTCTTCACATAGAAATTTTAGTAATAAAATTCAGGAAGCAGGTGCTTGTATATTATATACCTATAGATTGTCAGTGATATGCTTGCATGTGGATGAGTGTGTATAAGGCATATCAAGCGAGAAATCTTTAATTATTATTTAAAATCAGAACTATAAATCCAAATCATGCATGGATGGTCAAGATTAAAAGTCAGTTAGTGATCACATGACCAATTAAAAAAGTCATGTGCATCCATCTTTTAATCTTGATCATTCAAATATAATCTTATAGTCCAGATTTATAGTTTTCATTTCGGACAATAACGAGTTTTCACTTGATAAGCAGAGGATAACTTAACATGCACAATGCTTAATTGATCAGCTGAACAAAAAGTACACAGACCACCAAAAACAGCCTTGAGTCAGAGATAGTACATAAAAGTTGTCACCTCTAGCAATCAAATTTATAACTTAAAAATCTCATAGTTGCTACACAATGCTCACTGGACATAGAATATTTCTTGATATGGCTATAGAACAACACACTGCACAGTGTTGAAATTTGAATAGAGTTTTAAAAGGAGAGAGCATCCTTACCTTCACGGCTCGCCAATGATCTAAACACTCTCTATGTACGTACTTTGACGTACCTTTGCACTTACAAGGAACTATGAAATTTCTACCTGTGAGGAACAAAACATGAAAATACATCTAAATGTTAAGCTTCAACATATTTGCAGGCAGTGAATACATAACTGCCAGAAACGCCATTCTGCTAACAAATAAGTTAAAACAGGAACTAACAAGAACAATAACACAATTGCTCGATTAAAGTTATTCAAGCTCAAATTCCAATAATATGAACTTGAAGTTGACTTGTCCATTTCTAGTCAAACAAAATGAATGATCTAACCTAGCCCTAACCAGAAAGCGAAAAAAAAACATGAGAGATGAAAGAAAAATTACCATCAGTTTCAAGACAAATCCGGCATTGAATTTGTTCGGAGGGTCCCTCTTCGAGGTCGATCTCGGTGACTGTGACCGGTGAGGGAGGGATAAGAGGAGAAGAATCCGTCATGAAGTGAAGTAAACGGAGAGAAAGTTAGAAGAATGAAATGAGGAAAAGAGATGAAACTTGAAAGAAAGGGTTAAGAAGAAGGACATAAGGTTGACCATTGACAGGTTCAGTATAACATATACTAAACAACTAAATTTTCCATTGGCTGTTGGGTTTCTACCAAAATACCCAGAGTACCCAACAAAACCATTTCTCACTCAAAATAGATTTATGAAAACTTTTTTTTGGGGTGTAATATGAATTATATCTTATTCACATTTCAAAATTAATTTTATTTTATTAAGTAAATTAAATTAATTATTTCACACTCGTTTTAAAAATATTAATTTATAAATAAAATATTTAAAATTTTAATTCTATTAAATTAAAAAAAAATTTAAAATTAATATTGTCAGGATATAAAAACAAAGGCACATGTAAAAATATAAACATATAAAGATTAAAAAGAATAAAGACTAGTCACTTACATCCCGCGGATCCAGGTTATAGGGTGTGGGGGTAATTGTTTCCACAAGATTTTTTTATTTGTACATGTGTAATAAAAAAAATTTCCTCATAAAATGAATTATTTTAAAATGAATATAAGAAAATATAAAAAATAATAAAAAGAAAATAAATTGATATTAATCTTATTTCATTATCCTTTTGATTTTTGATAATATTGACAATAAAAAAATCATACAACATTTCTAAAATATAAAAATACACAAAATATAATTGTAATTGTAAAAGCATAAGTATTTTAGATTTTTTTGTTATTTTGTGATAACGGGTTATATTTTTTGTGTAATAATATTATAAATTATTTATTTTCCCAAGATTTTTTTTTTGAATATGCCACTGGTCACTAAACTGAGAAGCTTGGAGAAATGGATGGAAGTGAAATTGTTACAAATTTTACATTCATTGATATTTTTCTTCTTTTTTTTCTTAGAGAATGTCGCATAAAACGATATATATATATATATATATATATATATATATATATATATATATATATATATATATATATATATATATAATAAAGTGGAATTTATTTCACTTTGTTATATTCGAAAGCATTTCATTTTACATTTATCAATAAGCATTCAATTAATGAACAATGAATTTTCAAAATTAACCATGGTTTTTCAAGTTTTATCGGTAAAATATACGTATAAAATTATCAGTTTTGCTAATTGTTGGTTTCAATTGAAATAACTATTTATCAGTTTTACTAAAATATTTAAATTTGATGTTCAATATTAATAGCATATATTTTCAATTAAACTCCTTATGTATTTATATTTATAATTGTTAAATTGTTAATTTATCAATAATATTATTAAATATTAATACTAATAATGTACATAATATATATATATATATATATATATATATATATATATATATATATATATTCAGCAAAAATATTATACATAATATAGGAAAAAATATTTAATAATAGTAAGTATATATACAATTTTGGTTCATCCTATTCTGGGTCAAAAAGCCCAAACTATAGCAACCCGTTGACTTGTAAACAAGGCAGTATGGTGACAATTATAATAGAAAAAAAAAAAAAGAGTTATACACTAATGTAAAAAATTTACAAAATAATTCAATCACAATTTATTTTGTATGATAAATTTTTTATTTTTTAAAATAATTGAAACGATAATTTATAATTAAATAATAATATAAAACTATTTTACAGTATAATACATAGATATTAAAGTCATTATAATATCCGGCTTAATTTGTTTGAGAATTTGACATTAGATTATCTGTATGGGTGCGTGAACCATATCGCCCACCTAATTTAGAAGAGTTAGCAGTCAGGCCCGAATAACCCACTAGTGTCTGCTGAATAGAGAGCTCTCCGCAAGCTCATAAAAATGGATCCCCATAGGCCCAAGCCATGTCTTGTTAAGCTAGAAATTTCAAGAATAGCAAGTACTGCCTATAGCTAGAGATAAAGGATACTTGCATTCTAGACATACTATACGACCTTACTATCAATAGAGTCAATCAAGTGTAGGCTTAATTCAAAACCAAGATCATAGTTTTTCCTCTCTTAAATTTAGCATTGACTGCTCAATAATGTAGCATTCTAATTACGCAATGGTAAACATAGATATCAATTAAAACATGTCCTACATAAGCCTCCTTATAAACTAAATAAGAACATGGAAGTTTAGTACCCAAAAAAGTAAAAACATGCAAGTTAGAAGCCAAATTCGTACATAACAATACAAACGGGAGGCTTGACTAAACTAAATTCACTTCTTTCTTTTCTTTGGGGGCTGCAATGCTTCCTCCTCCTCGTCTTCCTCATCCTCTTCATTCTCCTCGTCCTCAGCACCATCTTCATCCTCTTCTTCACCTCCCTCATCTTCTTCGTCATCATCGTCATCGTCGTCATCCTCATCATCATCTTGATCATCACCATCTTCGTCTTCATCCTCTTCCCCATTCTCTTCTGCTCCACCTGCGCCACCTTCGGGTGCCTTCTTTGAGTTGCTCTTGTTGTTGGAATTGTTGCCATATCCACCTCCATCTTCAGATGACAACTCCTCTTCACCCTCCCCAAATCCACCATCTCCATCGTCATCATCGTCCCCTTCATCATCGTTACCGTCTTCGCCCTCTGCATCACGTTGCTTGTCTTGACTCTGAGTTTTTCTCTCTCCTTTGGTTGTAGGCGTGTTGGTCAATAGCAGCCGGTAGAGATCCTGCATCCATTTTGTCAAGACAAATGAACCAAGGAGATAATAATAACCGAAGCACCCAAATTGACACATAGAAAAGCGAAAAAAATGTTCAATTTTAATACTACAAGTAATTAAAAAA
The DNA here is from genome assembly GCF_000004515.6 of Glycine max. Classification (NCBI taxonomy): domain Eukaryota; kingdom Viridiplantae; phylum Streptophyta; class Magnoliopsida; order Fabales; family Fabaceae; genus Glycine; species Glycine max. Next base: position 37,023,917 of record NC_038241.2, read on the forward strand.
GGAAGACATTTAGGTGTATTTCTTTGGTCACGATTGACTGATTGAGTTGCAGATTATTTTTCTCAAATTGTGTGTATTATTGTTAATAAGATTCAAAATTCAAATGTCTAAGTGATGAGTTTGATAACTCCTTTATTTTACGAGATATATATGCCTTGAACAATGTTATGTTATAAATCGCGTTAGTGCGTTACTTTTCTCTCCTTTATTTTACGAGATATATATGCCTTAAACAATATTGTTGTATTTTGTTTGCTGAAAGCCATTCAATTTATTAACACAATGATGCTAAAAAATAAAATTAAACTCCCCCACAAATTGCATCAAGCTATTACTTTGAAAGGTTTACTGAGTTAAAATTTATGAACAAACCGAATTTCACTTTTTCCCTCAAGAATAAAAAACTTTTGGTACTGAAAATATAATTAAAAAAATATATTGATATGCACTATCAGTACTGATATCTTTTTTTTTTTTACTGTATCAGTACTGATATCTATTACTAATAATTAGACACTTATTATTTCTGAATAAAAAAAAAACACGTTATTGTTTATTAACTTTGTTTTAATTCAGAATATAAATGATAACCCCTTTACGACAGTTTTGTACCAGTTAAACCGTACAAGCACTGATAATAATAACAACCTTTCTTGATCATAATGAATTAGACAGTAGTAATACGTTCGCACATTCTTTTCATACGTCAATATTTTTTTTTGTACTTAAAACATATTGAAAACAAACGGATTTTTTTTGTAATTATTAATTATACATATAAAAAAAGGAATATGTAAGTACTACTATATATATATATATATTCATACTTAACTATACTTGTAAAATTCACGTTAGATACGACAATACTAAATATTCCTCCTAATAATTTTTTTATAACATTATAATGCGCTACATAAACATAAGTGACTAACACTGTTTACAGTTAAGACAGTGGATACTACGATTATGTCTCGTCGTATAAGATTCCACCCTTTTTCCCACCCAAGATGCCAGGAAGCAGCAACACAAAAGCGACACGCGTTCTTGAAGCGTGCTTTACGCTCAACGGCATATCCAAGCGAATAATCCATACGAATCCGCTTCCTTGACTTTTGACTTTTATACCCTCAGACACGACAAAAAGATATTTTATTCTGAGCCGGGCCCCACCTGGTAAAAATTCGGAACTAAACTAATCCCTCAACCGCATTTCATATCTTCCACCCAGTTCCGCAAAAGGAAACAAACAAACAACAACTCCTTGTTAAGGGTTTATTTTCTGGGTTATTTTATTTTCTACTCTTTTGCCGCCTTGTGAAGATAAAAGCTAAAAGGTGAAAATAAAAAAGTGCGCGTACGTTAGCAAACGCAAAACTCAAAAAGTTACTTAAAAATCACCGGCGCACGGAAGCCGTGGCCTAGTATGCGCAAGGATAAGGTTACATCGCATAACTTACCCCCCCAAAAAAAATCCCAAGACTCGGTGAGGTGATTCATCATCCAACACGCGCATATTAGCATGTAGAATAAGCGCATATTGACAAAGACCAAAAAAACTTCCCATAATTGCTTTAGACCATAAAAACAAGAACTCGAGAAATAACACAAATTGCTTTCAAAAGAGATTTAGATAACGTTAACGTTAGATCTTGTCGAGGTTGAGGCTAGTAAAAGCTTTAGACGTTACTCTAGCTTTTTAGACTTGAAAGAAATTAGGTTTTAGAGGGACGAAGACAGAGAGAGTGACTCACCGGGGCCAAAAGCGTGGCTTTGACGACAGCAGAAGCTAGCAAAGTCGCGAGAACTTCCGCGGCGCACGTCAACGCGCCGTAACTGAGCGTAACCATCACCGAACTCGGTTTAGTCTCCATTTCGTACGACAAACAAACAAGTGCCTTCTCGAACCCGAAAACGTTATCCTGTAAATAAATAAATATTACAAAGATAAAAAAATAAAACTAAATGATATCACCATATTTAGATCTTCTGCAAAATCATGACAGTAGCTGATCTTGTTTCCCAAAGTACCAAAAACAATGACACTAGTCACTAACGATGAAATAATTTTGTTAAAAAAAACATAAAAAAATAAACTAGGGGAAGCATAATTCAAGACGCTGATTTCACATAAAATTGAAGCAAATTAGGAAAGCGTAAGAGAAAGTAGAATAATTTTGGTTTTAACGTTTAAAGTTTTTAGCTGAGAGGAAGAGTTTCAGCTAAAAACTTGGGAGAAGAAGTAATTACAACATTAGATCGGGAAAGAAGAGAAGGCAAAGGTGAAAGTAGCGTTAAGAAAGCACGGCAGAAAGAGAAAACGAGGAAATAGCGATAATTGAAGAAGAAGAAGGCTGGAGAGCTTACAAGGAAGGAAGATCTGGAGACGAATGAGGTGGATCTGAAGGTTTGGAGCTCTAAAACCTGGGAAAACAAGCAGCACAAGCCCCGAACATTTTGGACCGTTGGATCCAGATCGTAGAGACACAGAGCACCAAAATATAGAAATATCAGAGGAGAGTGAGAAAGAGAAAGAGAGAGAGAGAAGGAAAAACACACAGGTACTGAGACCGAATGCTCGTAATTTCTCGGCCAATAATCGGGCAGTTCGGGCAGCGTCACAACACGTGAAATGCTGCGTTACGGGCTGCCCAATGAGGCAGGTAAGGACAAGTGTGGGTTTAAAAATACTTCATTTTTCTCGTCCGATGGAATGACTTTCATTAATTACCCTTTAGCCGGTCTTCACCGGAAAGTCAAGTTTTAAATCTTCAAGCATTGATGCCACACGTGTGAAATGCCTCACCCGTGTAATCGTACTCTCCAACCATGGTTACTTACACTACACCACCCTGGCTTAACTTGGATTGACTAACCAAAGAGAGTAGGAGAGGTTGTTGAAATATCTATTGATAAATTAAAACCGGACTCACGCACTACGCACCAAGATTTTTTAGTATTAATTTATGGATAAGGGAATATTTAACGTTGTGTATGGACCAAGTATCTCGGCGTTTTTATAAAATTGTTCGCCATGATTTTATTGTTCTTTTATATCATAAATTAGATAACAAATTTTATTCTTTTATATTTTAATTCTGGAAGTGTTTTTTATATATGTATATAAAATAAAATAAAATTTATTATATTTTTTCAAGGTAAAATAATTAATTACTCATCAAACTGAAACTTAACTATCAAAGGATCTGTGATTAGAGCCAAAGTCAATCGGATAGAAGAAACCCTAACAAGTTATAGTAACAATTCTTGGAATTATATTTTCGGTGAACGACATTGAACCAAAAATTAAATAAAGTTATATTTCTTTTATTTTTTTTTTCTTTTTTATTTTGGTGGTGGATAGCCTTGTGTATGTTGATTTGCGCCACTAGAAATTAAAGTGATCATAGTTAATAGTGCATTTAAAATAATTAAAGATCGACTACCTAATGTGCACGAAATTGCGATGAAATAGACAAACTTAAATTTTCAATAAATATTTGTGCATTGTGAGATTATTCTTTAGGTTTGAGGTTAAACCTGTTTGGACTAGGTTGTGCACCACCCTTGTGACATCTTCTTTTGTCTTATTTTTTATTGCTGGAACTGACGTCTTCCACTTGTTACCAAGTAATCAATAACAATCAAATTTCACGAGGTTTCATAAAGTGGTTCCCTAGTTAAACTTCCATTTGTTCATATTTTAAGAAAGAATATCTCTTGTTTTTTATTAAGAAAATAGTATCAGAATAATTACATTAATTATACATAAATAAAGAATATTTTTTTCCACTAAATCAAATATAATACCCCTATAAACTGTAATTAATACTAGAATCATAATATTAATTATAATGTTCAACACTCTCTCTCAAGTTGAAACTTATTAAGCAACCAGCTTGTTACAAGAAAATTTATTCCCACTAATAGGTAAAAAACATAACAGAAAATGGAGTTCCACAAAAAAATATTTGAAAGGACAACTCAAGGATGTTGACGAAGTCAGGGAATATTGCTTGAAAAAGAGAGAGCTGGAAAACACATCAGCCTCAAAAGGTTCAAATAAGGTTCTGAATTTTTTAAAACCAAAAGTTGGAAGCTTCAGAATCAATGATGGAGACTCAACAGGGGGATAGAGAAAAAAAGAACAACAAAAATGGAATCGGAGGAAGACAAGCACCATGGTGGTAGTAGGTGCACCTAGATTGCACTGGAGGTGCACCTAGATTGCACTGGAGAGGAATAGATCTGACAAAACGTGAAAAGATTAAAAAAGATGGCTGGAGAAGGTGGTGGCACGTGGCAGCTTTGATGGTGCCAAAGAAAGGTGGGCTTGGCTGGCGATGAAGAGACGAGTCTAGTGGTGCTAGCAGTGACAACTTCTGCACAACGAAACATGGTTCACCGGATAAGAACACTTGCCAAGAAATTTGCTGGAAAACAGAAATAGTTCACTGGAAGAAGGGTAACGAGTTGAATGATACACCAGAAACTGGAAAAAGAATGATAGAAGAAAGGCAACGAGCAAAAGGGCTCACCAGGGCAACGAGTAAAATGCTCGTTGGAAAATAGGTGATGAGCAGATAGGTCCATCGGGACAATGAGTCATCGGAAAAGTGATGACAACAGGTGATGATCAAAAAACTTTCCGGGAAAGGAGAAAAGGGTCATCACAAAGCAGAAGCAAGTTCCCGAAATAAATGTGACGACCATAAAAGTCCCCCAAAAAGCAAAAGCATAGGAAAGAAGTTTGGCATAAAAGATGTGGCGAGTATAAAGATCCACCAGGGACAGTAGGTCCCCGATGGGCTATCCCCAGTGGGGGATGATTTTCTTTACTTTCTCAACCTTTTTTTATATCATGTTAAGAAAATAATATCTGGTAATTTTCATTGATATGAAGCAGTGAATAAATATATGATCATTTCTACATCTTTTCATAATTATTGAGGAAAAAATATAAAAACAAAATCACAAATAAAAAAGGAAAAAATATATAGAAATTTTGATCAATTATAATTTAAATTCAAATTATATCTAATCCCTACAATTAATGGATTCTAACAATTTTTCATTCCCATTCACATAAGAATACATACTATGATTTACATTTCGAACATGCATGAATATGGCATCTATAGGATGACCTCCATCTTGAAAGTTTTTTAGTATTTTCATATGATATCCATAATTCCTCTCAATTTTTAATTCAATACACAAATTAACGTTATGTTGATTATATGTTGTGTAATATCAATGATTTTCACATAAGGTGGTAAAATAATGTCTTTAGCGGTTACATATCCATGACCTTTGAAACAAATCGACGCATCTCGATTTCCATATAAATTACTTCTCAATACAATTTCTTTCAAATTCATCAAAATTTCATGTAGTATCAAGTTTGTCAAATTTAAAACTTTTGTGTGATATGAGCGATAAGTAATTGGTGGAGGGAGTCACTAAAAGAAAGTCTGAAATTATAATTTGGATTTAATTAATCTTGTAATTATATTGTGATGTTAACTGTGATAATGTTATCAAACAATAAAGAATTTAAATGTTATTAAACAGATTTTTCAGAAAGTGAGAATAATTTTTTTTTTGTTACTTTTGTTCTGCTGTAATATTTATTTCACAATCCATCATAAAATACAAGACTAAATAATTTGATTCTTATTCAATTTTATTGTTGGTGAGTTGTATCACATGACAGATAAGTATTTTATGTTTCACAGGTTTGTAGTTTGATTCTTTTACCATGTTTGTTTCATGATAAGTTCATGAACATTTGATAGAAAAGGGAATTTTGTTATTGATAGTTGATAAATAAAAAAGAAAATATACATAAAATTTAATTTTAAGCAAAATAAATAGTCTCCCTATGAAAACTTCCATATATTGTTATGACATAGTAGGTGACCAAAATTCAAAAATTGTGCAGCATAAATAGCTCACAATTAGCCAATTGCGAGCCCATAGATAGTTTTAGAAATTATAATTTTGATTTAATTTTTGCTTATAAATAAAGTGACGGATTTTTAAATAATCTTCCAAGGAGTTATAATGCCATACTAAGTGAGAGGATGTTGTTAAAACTATACAGAGAAGAAGCATTATTGAAATGTTTTAATACCAAAGTTTGTAGAAAGAACCGGAATAACCTATTGTTTGTTGCTTTTATTTAGTAGCTTCAATAATTTTTTATAGTCAAGCATAAATAGATGGATGATTTTTTTTTATTCATATTCCAAGTTTTTATGGGTGAGTTGTATCACATCACAAGTAATCTATGTTTCACACGATTGTAGTTTGTCTCTTTATAATGTTTATGTTATAGTAACCAACAACAACTGCCTAATTGTGAGCCATTAAAAAAATCCTAGAACCACAACTTTCATTTAGTTTTTGCTAATAAATAAAGTGACAGGATTGTAAGAATTATTAAATAACACATTCTAAGGAATTACATTGTAAAGTTAAGTGAAAGGATGTCGTTAAAATTACATTGAACAAAAACATTACTTAAATGTTATATATAGTACTAAAGTTTGCATAAAGGATGTGAATAGTATTTTTTTGTTACTTTATTTATGTTTAATCAATTTTTCATAGTCCTGCGTAAAATTGAATAAATAATTTGATTCATACCCACATTTATTATTGGTTAGGTGCTTCATGCGACGGGTGACCAATCTATGTTTCACATGTTTCGTTTTTGTTTGTAGTTTGATTTTTTTTATAATATTTGTGTTATGATAAGTCTATAAACATTTAATAGAAAAATACTGGAATTTTGTTTTCGATAGTTGTTAAATACAAATAAAAATATACATGACATCTGTGTTATAGAAGAAAACTTTTAGTTTCGCATTATGGAGCCGATTACATTTGATGTTTGAAGTACCTTTGCATGATTCATACTAAGTTAACTCCTATTAGGTACAAAATTAAATAAAAATTGTCATTTCTGTTTGTTAATCCCATGCAACGTAGGGGTAAAATATCTAGCTAGTATAATAAATTAGATAACAAATTTCATTTTTTTATGTTTTAATTTTGAAAATATTTTTTATATGTGTATATAAAAATAAAATAAATTTTCATATGTTTTTTTTCAGGATAAAATAATTAATTACTCATCAATCTAATCAATCGTGTCACATAGAATATTAATTATTTGATTTTAAATAATGAAAGTACAATTGACAGGGTTGCGTATGGTAAAAAAATTTAGTTTCTTGTAATATGGTGAACGAAGATTTAAAACTCTGCTAAAAAAAAGTGTTCACATTAGTAAAGAATGATACCCTGTAGAAAATAATAATAATGGTTGTGCTATTTGAGCGCATGTAAAATTGACATTGTGGTGAAAAGAAAAAGGATTCTTAGATCAAAGAAAATATAGGATATTGGGTAACCACAATAGATAATTAGTTAACAGTTTTATTTACGTGCACTCGATTAATTAATACGATTTTTTTTGGTAAATGTAACTTTTAAAATTATTAATATATAAGTCAATAAATTTGACAGACATAATAATTTGTGATAAAATAATAATATAAAAAACTTTTATGCATATATTATTTACTCATCAAACCAATCTTGATTATGTTAATAAACGATGCACCAAGGAATCTTACTTTATTACGAGGGTAGAGCATGCATGATAATAAATAAATAAATCACGTTTTATATTTAATATCACTTGTTATTGTCAAAGATTCCAATTAGAAGTGGTCAAGAGAATTATTTATTCTATCATCCGTGCAGTTTATGTATGACTATTTATGTTATTTATAATACAATTTTTTTAACATAGTATTGATATAAAATATTTATCTTTTTTTTTAACTACGTCAACATATTATTTAAAAAGACTAAATTTACTATTATTTGAATTAACGACTTATTGATTATAACTAATGATTTGAATTGTACATATAAAATATTCAGAAAACATAAATTATATACGTCTTTTTGTTTTAGTTTGCAAATTAAATTTCACAAACTAAATTCAAATTGCAAGGGCAAAATGATGCTTAATTGTTTATACCAAACGTTCAGAGCTATAACGAGAAAAGGGAAGAAACCAGAAGTTTTGATTAGTGAAATGCTGTTATTTTGTAACCATTTGCGTGCCAATTTAGCATCAGATAATGTAGTAAAAATCAAAGTAGTAAAATGTTGTACATTATTTTTCAACTATTTTTGTTCCTTCTATCTTCTTTACTTCTGTTTTTTTTTTTTTTTTTTATGGTAACAACGACGGTAGTTTTTTATACTAAAAGTGTGTGTTGCTTATCATTTACCGCATCACCAATTGGTTGCCCATAGTTTTAACACATTCTAGTATTCTACGCTAAGAGCATATTAAATTTAAACTTACGTTTGCATTATTTGGTTACATGTTAAAAATGATCACTAATTGAAAGGTAGCGAGAGAAATAGAACAGTATTTTTTTTGTATCCCTTTTTGGAAATTTCGAAAATTGAATGTCACTTGATTTATGTGAAATGAAGGCAACTAGAAACTAGTTTTTTTTTGTTGCTTTTTTCACGAGAACTACAAATTGTTGTTGTGAATAAAATATTAAATTGTAGTATTTACCACACACCATTTTTGGGAGGATTGTTGCTTCTTGCACATCTCAAGTTGTTTTCTGCACTCTCTTTGGGATGTTTTTTTTTAACCTTAGGGATTAGTCATTCCAAAAGTAAAAAAGGAAGTGCTTGAATCGACTATTCCGAAAGATAAAAAAGGAGTGCTGAAAGCAACTGAGAAGTGCGGGAAGCAATAGCCGAAGTTGAAATGTTCCGATGAAATGGACCTGGATAATTTTTAAAATTCAAAACACCATGCATCCTTACCAAAAACACACACACAAAAAAGAAGGATTTATGAACCTCATCTGTATTGGTAGGATTTAATGTCCTAATAGTTTATACTAGAATAATCTATTAGTTAAAGGAAATTGTAAAAACAAACCTTCCATTATTATTGAATATACTTTATTTTCTTATTTTTCGCTTTAAATATCTCCATCTCTTATCTTACCTTTCCTCTCTTTTTCCCCCCTCAAACCTCTCAGATCTCACTAAAAAATTGTAGAGTTTGTTTTGTGTTGTGTTATAACCCTCCTTGTATAGAGTTTGTTTGGTGGTGCTATAACCCTAACCCTAAATCCCCTCCAATCCACATACTAACTCAGCATGAAACATTAGCACCCTCCGAAGCCTTTTGTTGCGCCTGGTCATCCTACAAATTGATATTGTACTAAAATTAATACAAAGGGGACGTTTGTTTATTACATTTATATTCCCATTAAGAGGGGAGAGAAAGTAATATTTTCATAGAAATGTAAAAATTTATTATTTAATAAACATATAATTTTATTTTTTTTATTTAAACTACTTTAAATTTTAAAAATTATTTCCAGTAATATTAAAACGTAACAATTTTTTTTTAAAAAAAATATCTAAGAATGATATTCTCATGTTATATTTATGAGAATAATATTCCTAAAAATATAAAAAAATATCCGTGAAACCAACATCTCATAAGTTGTACCATCAAACACCATTTTGATACATGTCTGTCATAGCAAAATCATAATATCAATTAACACATATCAAATGCTTCTTTGAAACTTGTGAGATCCGTGTAAATGAATCAGTTAATTGTGCTAATTTTTATCAGTTTTGAAAAGAAAAAATGATTTTCATGTTTTCAGAATCTATTTCTTTCCCTTTTCCCCTTAACAATTAATAGTCTTTGTTCCATTTGGAGTAAGTTTTGAGAGAGGTGTGAGGGGAGCGGGGGATCCTTCTCCAACCAGCAACTCAAGACCATATTGCATAACTAAACTAATGTATTCCACAATATAATTTGGGTTTAATTTCAATGCAATTTCTATTCATGTATTCTACAGCCTAGCAACGTAAAAAAAATAATTGGGTAGAAGAGTTTCCACGAGTTTTACAATAACAATGGAGACTTCTATATCACCTTAGAGTCTTTCATTTTCTCCCTTTTTGTCATTAGAAGAGTTTGCACCTGACTCTTTCATATCAACAGATTAAACGGTGTTAAGCTATGAGGGGAGCACGGTATAAAAAATGGCGAACATTTAGGAGGAATTTTTTGGAAGTTTTAAAAATGAAACACTTATGTAATTTCAAAAAATCTCATGAGAGATTTGTGTAATTTCCTTTTAAGTGGTTGTAAGACTTAAAAAAAATAATATAAAAAGGAAAATAAAAATTAAGTGAAATACTACTACTTTGTGACTTATATTTGTGGCTTATTATTTGAGAAGTCATTATCTTTCTTTGTGTTTTACACAAATCATGTCATTTTAAGTTTTTGATTACATAGACAAAATATATAACATAGCTAATCGTTTAATACTTGATTGTTATATAATATTAAAATAGAAAGTACTTATGAAGTAGATAACTTGAGATAAAGACGTTTAACGTGACTATCTACTTATTTATAAGAAAAATGAAGTTACACAAAAAAGAAAAAAGATTAATTATTAATTTAAACCTCAAATTATTTTAAATGATTGAATTTAATTATCAAGTTATTAAAAATAATTAATTTAATTTCATAATTTTTAAAAGATTTAATTTAATCACTAAGTTCTTAAAAATACATTAATTTAATCCTCAAAATTTTAAAAATGAATCAATTTGGTTTTCAAAATTTTAAGAACTATTAAATTAAAATATTTAAAATAATTTTGAAAAAAATTAATATATTTTTAAAAACTTGAGAAATAAATTAAATTTTAAAAAAATCTAGAGATTAAATTAAATCATTTAACATAATTTAGAAATCAAATTAAATAATTAAGAAAAAAAAACGTTGCTGACGTGACCGATCATTAGTGACAGTAGGCTAAGAAGGAGTTCGAATGACGCCAGAATAACACGATACAGAAGCAGCCACTAAAGCCAATGCGCTCCTCTGACTGTATCTTATTCCTTTGTCCATTTTCAAGCATACAATACACTTGAATTTTGATTTCGCAAACATGAAACATGTATCCTAATTTGTATTGGGATTAACAATTTTGTGTTAAAGAAATAACATAATTTACGCACAAAAGAATTTTAGTTAATATTTTACCAAGACTAGGCATGTGTATCATGTATTTGAACGGCATAATATTATATATATATATAGAAATGTAATATTATTTTTATTTGAAGAAGAATAAAGAAAAAATTATTCGTTAAAAGTAAAAAATGTATTATTTTTCATTCAAAATTTGAATTAATTTCCTTCCTCAATCAAATAGAGAGGAAGTATCTAGATTCAAGACTAGTGTCCTCATTAATTCATTTAAATTTTCTGCCCCCTTACCATGTGTGACGTTTCCGTTTTGCCAGAAACATGTATGACTGTGGTAGAAAATCTAAAATCTAAAAAAGATTTCATAATTGAGAGATCCAAAAGCCATTCTTAGTGGCAAGCCACTTTGGATTGCACTTGATCGAGTATAAAAACAACGAATTGGAAAAAGGCAGCAAGTGTTTGCGTGACGTTACATTTGTGTGTTTGATAGTAATGAAATGAAGCCAATGCACCCCGAGAATATGAAAAGGAAAGTCACTAATAGGTCGACCAACCATTCTAAAATGCAACCACCGACATTATTGTAGCTTTATGGTTATATATATAAGAGTCACTCATTCAGCTAATTCTATACAATTATTTAAACTTATCTTGACTTGTGAAATTATTTCTTATTGCAAATTTTAAAGCACGTAATCCGTTCCATATCAGCAATTTTATCCATTGATGATTATTTATTGTCCTTTTGGTGCAATATGTTTATTCAATTAATCAGACGTGAGCAGTTAGTGACGAAATCAGCTGGCTCCTCACAAATGTAATCCGAAAGAAAACATAAATAAATCAAAACATTGTAATTTTATATATCAAATTAATTAAAGCATGTTTTAGAATTAATGCATATACGTTTTTCTTCTTCTTAAAAATAATATTTATATTGACTATAAAATATGTTTTGCACCAGTCCATATAATAGGGAATAAAGTACAGTTAGTCTAGCTAGGTGATAGGAATATTTCTTCTTGTTCCTTTAAAATTTGGCTAGAGGTGAGTAATCACTTGCAATGGCTGTGACACTCAAATTAACAAGAGTGTGAGTAAAGAGGTGAAGAAATTGGATAATGACATATATTTCTAGTGATACTATACACCTCTATATACTGTGTTCATTATCTTGCATTGTGATGCCATTCTTGCCAATAAAGGAATTCCAACTATTTCTTTGACTTCTAAGGGTTGTCATTCAATATTTTATTTTTGTAGTCCCATTACTGTGTGTGTTTTTTTTTAATGTAATTCTATTACCGTGTTAATGAGTATAATAGTGGATGATTCAACTATCTTATTGGGTCTATTACATGTTCACCCGACTTCTATTGGAGAGTCTGGCCTTATTTAGGTGTTAGTCCATAATAAAATATTTTAAAAAATGTATTCAAATTTTTCTTAGTCAGATATACATTTTTTTAATAATTTAAAATAATATTTTAGTTTAAACTCCTTAAATTTTACAAATAATCTACTCTTATAATATAAATTAGAATACATAATTTGAAGAGTGAAATATTTTCTCCACTTTTTCAATTAAATATTTATAATATTTTTTTTATTTTTTTCTTCTAAAAATGCATTTCACATACTATTCTTGCAATTAGCCAAAAAATTTCTCTCTTAATCATGTTAAACTACCATTTCAACTATCACATTTTTGTCTCTATATACAGTAGAATGTGTAGAAAAAAGAAACACTGTTAACGTGTAAAACAAAAGGAAAAGAAAGATAAATAAAAAATGTAAAAATTGACAATATTAACTTTGTTAAGTATAAAAAATATAATGTGAACAAGTATTATTTATCATTATATTATCACATGAAACTACTGACAATTGTTACATTTAGTTTGAGAAATATACATTGATCTAATAGTAATTTTCCAGCTTACCCACAGTCAGATAGGGGGAGGCATTGGCTCTTCTCTTCACCTTAGAATATCTCAGAATGCGAGAGTGATTCTTCTGAACACTGCAGTAATTCTCACTATTACACTAAATCATTGACAGTTGTGGAGTCAGTAATTTTTAAAGAGTTTATTTCTTTTAATTCCTAAATTCTTTGGATTTTTATTTTTAATCCCCAATCATACCTGGATAGAGTTGGAGTGGAGTAATTAGTTCCTTTATCGTCATCTTATCGAATTTTGCCTAGAGCCAATAACACTCGATTGGAATATTTTAAAGCTTGGCATGGAAGTTATGTATGATATCAGGCTTCTGGGATGAGGTTCGATTCGCTGGTTATGTCATGACATATCTCAATCCATAACGGTAGCAAATTGAGTTGGTAAGAATATTGATTTCATAACAATCATTTAACACTTCATTAACTATATAAAAATCTATTGATTATAAAAAATATAATTCATAATTTCCCGAATCATAATATTGGAGACATGTGAAAAAACTTGTCCCGGAGTGTTTATTGAAAAAGATTTTTCTGTGCATAAGCTTCTTCGACTGTTGGCGTAATCGTAAAATGATGTCAGCGAGGGAGCCCCACCAATCTGCAGGATCTACCTGGTGCGCACATTAGTGGTAGTGGAAATGTGACCAGCATGAATACGTTGATGCCATTGCTTTCTTATTCGTGTGTGAAAGCCTTGACTCTCTCTAGCACAACACAAATCACACAACGCCAACATATAAAACAGACACGCACAAAAATACAACCCTCTCTAATTTTCAATACACCACGTCTCCATACCATTCCTTTTTTTTTTTTTCATATTAAATCCAATTAAAAAAATAGTGGCACCTATTTTCTACGTATTAATTATAATTCTATGCTTTCGCCTTGCCATGAATGTGATGGGAGATTAGGGTAGGGTTGGCAATTGGATAATAGTTTGCGTTGGGAATTTGGTTCTGTTTTTTTTTTTTTTGGTGGTGAGTCACCAATGGAAGGTGGAATGATTTTTGCGTGAAAAAATGCTTCTCACTATTTCTCAAAGTAGCTTTCAAAGGTTCGCCATATTTTTATTATTAAAATAAAAAAAGAATTCCCTTTCTTTTTCTTCTAATTTTAAAGATTTAACTGCCGAGGAAAACGAGGAAGGACCAGATACGAGAGCGAGATACTAAATACATGACAGCTCTTTTATGTTTATGTTTTTTTTTTTTTTTGAACTAGTTGCTTGTGTTGTGCGCTTTCTATGATCACCTTCACCGGTACTTTCTTCTCCTGCTTCTATAATCATTTTTTTGTTTTTGTCTTTGAAAAAGTGTGCATACCGGTTTTGGCTTTGCTTTCACGTACGTACCAAAAATGATGATTTTGGTTGTTGTCTTTTTTTGAATGAGGACTAGTAAGTAAGTATCCTAGAATCTATCTATCTATCGCGCGTGTTTTAATTGTTATCTATCTTTGAAGGAATTAAGAATTGATGCGTACTTTGTGCTGCTTTTTGTACTTGTGCATAATCTGTAGTATTTACTTGAAGTCCAAAGTTTGTATTTGTTTACCGTACCTTTATCATTCTCGGCTACCCCTTTATATCTTTTTGTCACCTAAGCAAGAGAACTAGTAGCATGCTTGGTTTCACGTTTCAAACGTAATTTTAAAAAGCTAATTATTACAGCAACTTTCACATCCCAAACGTGATTCCTTCTTTATGAATTTCCAAATACGCTATAAGTTGTAGATCATATTCAACTCTAACATGTCTACAATATTTGACGCCATAAACTTTTTCTTCTCTGGTTCAGTCCCTACCAAACACAATTGTCCACATTTATGGGATATTCAGTGGGGATTGAATTGTTTAATCAGCATTTCTTAAAATGCATCCACCCCCTTCTTTCATTTAATCCAGCTTCTAGATTGGTTACATCACAAGGGAGGCTTGGAGATTTCTTTATTCTTCTGGTCTTACCAATCAAATTGACCTTTTTTTGCTTTGCCCCGGTATGATTCCTTGTGATCAACGTCACTTGTTAATGGTGCATGCAATATGAATAAGTAGTGTATGGAACAGTGCCACCATAAGGTTTCTTTTGTTGTATTCTTTCTTATAACATGGTAGCAGCGGAGGATTTCTGCACCTTTACGGCATTTTTCTTATGGTGCGCTAGTGTCAATCTTTAAATATCTGCCATTTTAATTCTTATTTGCTTTCTGATTATTTTATTATTAGTATCTAAGTGAGCTCTTCTTTAATGCATTTTATGATTGACGCAGTTTTAAGAGGTTTTATTAATTCTTAACAGAAGCTTTCTCTATATGTGTATGCACCAAATCGCCGCACTGATAAGTCCATAGAGCATGGATGCTACATCCTCACCGTTTGTTTCCTCAAGAAGAATGGGTGTATATGATCCTATCCACCAAATTAGCACGTGGGAAGAAAATTTCAAAAGTAATGATACTAATAATTTAACTGTATCCACATCCATAATTGGGGAGGTGGACATGAAGTTAGATAATCAGTTTCAGGTGCAAGTAAGTTTACCAAATTTATACCTTGTCTTTTGCAAATGATAATGCCTATTTTGCCTACTAATGAAGTTCTTTTTTGCTGTTAAATACCTAGTCAGAGGATGATACTCATGGAATATTTGGCACATCTGTGAAGTACGACCAAGACACTAACAGACTTACTGATAAGGTAGAACCATGCTATGTAATACCCCTTTATCAGATACAGCACAACTAATTCGGAATAGTTTCTACACTGGAAACCTTTTAAGTACTTTCTGCATGTGAAAGATTCGGTTTAAATTGCCTCTGAAAGCAAATACTCATGTGCTTAACTGCAGAACAAGTTTCTTTTACCATGAAATTTATATAGTAAATGTCATAATTAGTTATACTCTCACTTTGCTAACCTCAATATGTAGGGTGTTCTGTAATGTGATAAGTTAATTTAAACAATTAAACCATTTTGAACTTAAGGAGTAAGGACTTAATCTTGGTGATATTCCAGCATGGAAGGGCACACCATTTACTTTTTTCTTCTGCCTCCATTTTTAGCTTTATGTAGAAATTGAGTGACATCAGAAAGTATTTTAGACCCACATTTTGAACTCTTTAAGATATATGCACTGAAAAATTAGGGGTCCTCTGCTTCCGATATTGGATGTCGGGCTCGTATTCATACTTCTTCTTTTATGCTTATACGGAGAAAAAAAAGAAGGAATTTAACATGTTGAAACATGCAGACACAACGACGTCTAGCACAAAATCGAGAGGCTGCTCGCAAGAGTCGATTGAGGAAAAAGGTTTGAAGGTTTATGCTTTGAAAGATACACTAAACATGCAACAAGTGTATACATATACTAATATTCATGTGATTTCTGATGTTTCTTCACAGGCATACGTGCAGCAGTTAGAATCATGTCGTTTGAAGCTCTTGCAGTTAGAGCAAGAGGTAGATCATGCAAAACAACAGGTGTTTACTCCTAGTTTCTGCTATGGATCACTTTCTATTACTTTTTTTCCCATTCTCTTGTCAATCTCTTGAGGTAACATAACTGCAGGGATTGTATATTGGCAACGGATTGGGTTCTAATAATTTGGGTTTTGCTGGCTCTGTAAATTCAGGTTTGTGGTCATTAAGCTGCTAGTGCTAGATATTGTGATTTGTTGTCACTACTCCTGATTTTTCTGTTAAATGTGGTTACTGGTTATTACATATCTCGGTCATTTGTTGCTCTCAGTTCTAAAATTAACTTTTTTTTTTGAGAAGACAGTATTTTTACCTATGCCTAAATCACACTGCCCTTACAAACTGCCCTCACGACTTACTGGTTAGAAAACTTTAGTGCCTAGAGGCACCGTTATATTTATTTAACTACTTGAGTTGAAATTTGCTGCCAAACTAGATTATCTAGTCTCAGATGAAAATCCTGAAAATTTGTGTCGTATTTGTTTTACCTTTGTCTATTTACATTGTTCGGATGTTGTACAGGCCCATACTCTTAAATTGTCAATATGTTGATACTATAAATATAAGCACCATTACGCATCTTGAAAATGAGTGTTTTATATCAGTTCTATGTACAAGTTTCTGTAACAAACTGCAACTCTTAGTTTGTCTAGTAAACATCAGAATCAGATACTACATTTTGGTTGATATAATATCTTTTTCTTGGATTTCCTTAAGTATGTTTTTCTTGGATTAAACTCCTTTTTCCAACTATTTTAACCCTCTGAAAATACCCAATTTACAGGAATAACCCTTTTCAAGATGGAGTATGGAAACTGGGTGGAGGAACAAAATAGACAAATTTTGGAACTGAGAACTGCTTTAAGTTCTCATATCGGTGACATACAGCTCGGGACACTTGTACAAGGCATAATGAACCACTACACCAAACTCTTTGGCATGAAATCTGCTGCAGCAAAAGCAGATGTTTTCTATGTTATGTCTGGTATGTGGAAGACAACAGCTGAACGATTTTTCTTGTGGATTGGAGGATTTCGCCCCTCTGAACTTCTAAAGGTGATGCTTAATATCTAACTAATTAAATGTGAATTTTATTCAATGAGCTAATTTGATTTTTAATTCAAAAACTAGGATGTTATCCCAGTCAGCTTTTCTGCTTCTGTAACCAAATGTTGTTTTTAATGGATGCATGCAAATTCACAATAACATGCTTTGCTAAAGGCACAATCTTGATTTCATTTTATTTCTGTTGCCGTATTTCCACTATAGTATCATGTAAGGTTGTAGTAACAACTTTATTTTATTTTAATTTTAATTGCAGGTTCTGGTCCCTCTAAGTGAACCTTTGACAGAGCAACAACGGTTTGATGCCTATGGCCTTGAAAAATCATGCCAGCAAGCAGAAGATGCCCTTTCTCAAGGTATGGAAAAACTTCAGCAAATGCTTTCGGACTCTGTAGGACCAGGACAACTAGTTGAAGGAACCCACATTCCCCAAATGGATACTGCAATGGAGAGGCTAGAAGCTCTTGTGAGCTTTGTGAACCAGGTAATGCATATGCTTCACTTTATTCACACCCATTTACTTATCAATTTAATAACTTTTCTTTCCGTTGCGTTGCATGTCATCTCAATCAAAGATGCATTGCTGTTTTTTTTTTTAGTATGTGCGCTTAATTAGAAAGATAAACAAAAAAGTGTTTTGGATTGGGTAAATTGGCTTTTTTTATTTCTAATTTTTGTATGTTTGAATAGTGCCATATCTTATGTGGTGCGTTATAAACTCCATGATCTGGGCCATATAATATTGGATTAGATGAAGTATATTGCAGTTGAACAGTTAAAGTGATTTGCAGCTATTATTTTCCTTCTTATACATCCTCAAATTATACGCTTTAACTAAGTGTGTTTGAATGAGTGTTGATAGAATTGAGAATTGATTTTATAAAATTAATTTTGAAGTGATATGATATATGTTTGAATGTCTTTATTATAAAATTAAGTTAAGAATAAAATTCAATATAAAATTTTGAATTCAATGTACAAATTATTTAAAATTAATTTAACCCAAAATCAATTCTAGATGCATAATTAATTGTAAATTCTTTTTTAATTTAAAATCAAACATATGAAAATGTATCTAAAATCAATTTTTTAACATAAAACTAAACAAAACTGTACATATGTTTGCTTCCTATCTTTGACGGGATTATCCAAAGTCCAATTGAAAGTAGCCCTTCCTAGCCTCTGCATAAAATTTAAAATGGTCGTGGAAAACGTCTGGGAACACGTGTAAAAAACATGCAAGCAAACACTATGTAAATAGATGTGCCGTGAAAACAGACCTAGCTGAAAAGGGAGGTGGTTTTGCTTTGCCCGTTGGCCGTTTTACCGTTATGTTATGCTTGCCTCCACTATACAAGCTACGATAACATATTCTTGTTTTGTACTCTCCAAAAATCGGAGCATAGGCCTGTGAAATAGTAAGGAATCTTGTTCCTTAAATGAGTTGTTTATTTTTTCTCCTTTCTTTACATAGGAAAAAAGAGAGGAAGTTGTCTCTTTTCAAGGTTAATGCGTGTTACAAGTAGAGACGAAGCTAAGGGAGAACATGGGTATGCCACATGCATAATTCTATAAATAGGGGGTAAATGGGACAATGTATTGTAATTGGGTAGTTAGAGTCCGTTAGAACAGTTGTGGAAAGCTTTGTATATTACCATTATTGTGAATAACAGAAGCATCAGATTTGTTGGCTCAATTTCCTCTATTCTTCTATGCTATCTTCTCTCTATTCTTCCCCAATTATCCCTTGGTACCATCGCTGGTATCAGAGCTCGACAATGGCAGCGATCAAGGAAGTGGAGGAGCGAAGGTGAGTATCGTGTCCCAACCAGACTTACTCGTCTTGATTTTCCTAAATTTACACAAGATGATGTCACTGGTTGGCTATCAAAATGTGAGAGGTTTTTTTCTCTTGGAGGAAAATAAGGTTACCATGGCTAGTATAGCACTAGATGAAGTTTCCTGCAATTGGTTCCAAGGGTGAGAACAGGGTATTGAAGGTCGTGGGACATGGGGTATGTTGGTAGAAGCACTTCGTATCAGATAAGGGTCCATCTTTGAAGATCCAATGGAGCAATTGAAGCAAGGAGGAAGCTTGAACGAGTATCAAGAAGAATTTGATGCACTGATTTGTGAGGTGAAATCGAGTGAACAACAGAAACTGAGTTGTTACATGGCATGGCTAAAACCTGAAATGGCAGTTGGAGTGAAGTTGTTTGGGTCAAGAACACTTCTTGAAGCTACTAAGTTGGCCAAGTTTCAATTCCATCAAATTCTAAGGGAATTTTGGGAAAACCTAATATGCAGTTCCATCAAAGATTGACACCGAAGGAGTTGGATAAACACAGGATCAAGGGTCTTTGTTACTTTTGTCATGAGAAATTTGGGCCAGGAGATGATTACATTCAGAGAAGGAAAATGTAGGTTTTCCTTATGGAGGTAGAGGAAGAAGAAAAAGTTGAGATAGTTGAGGAAATTGAATAACAAGAGGAACCTTTGATATCCTTAAATGCAATTATGGAAGAGGTGCAGGCAATTAGGGGGTAAGGCAATATTCGACCATGAGGGTCACAGGATGGATAGGAAAAAAAGGATCTTTGTACTGATTGATACAGGCAGTACACACAATTTGCAGTTGGAGATTAGGTTATGTTAAAACTTCAGCCATACAGACAGTATTCCACCCATTTGAGGAGTTCTAAAAAATTGTCGCCAAGATACTTTGGACCTTATGAGATATTACAAAGAGTAGGACAAGTTGCTTACGCCCTCAAGCTCCCAGCTTCATCTAGAATTCATCCCACATTCTATGTATCATTACTTAAACGTTGTCCCAATTCAAGCATATCTTTGCAACAACTACCGAATGAGTGGGGGCATCTAGAATTTCCAAAAGAGCCTGAAAGAATACTGGATAGAAGGATGATACAGAAGAAGCATAGAGCAGTCACAGAAGTATTGGTGAAATAGAAAGGGGAGTTAGAAGAAGAAACCACTTGGGAGACTTGGTATGAACTGAAGAAGAACTTCCCTATGCTTGTTTAAGCTAGCTCACCTTGAGGACAAGGGTGGTGTTGAGGGGAGGGTACTGATATGCATAATTCTATAAATAGGGGTAAATGAGACAATTCATTGTAATTGGGTAGTTAGAGTCCGTTAGAACAATTGTGGTACGCATTGTATATTACCCTTATTGTGAATAATAGAACCATCAGTACGCCATTGTCTCCATGCTCGTGATATTTTGCACGAACCAATTCAAATATTTAGTTGATTGAAGATGAATTAAATTTATCACTAAA
Organism: Glycine max; assembly: GCF_000004515.6. Taxonomy (NCBI): domain Eukaryota; kingdom Viridiplantae; phylum Streptophyta; class Magnoliopsida; order Fabales; family Fabaceae; genus Glycine; species Glycine max. The sequence continues at coordinate 37,044,811 of NC_038241.2, forward strand.
TTAAATTATGAATGATCTAAAATGTCACTACATTTGTTTTTATATGGATAACTTACTAGCTATAGTGATATTTAGTTTTTGAAGAACCAACCCAGTGACAAATTAAACTAAACTGGTAATAAAATCTTTAGAGATTAAGGATCCATTTATTACAGATTAAGTTTCATTGACAATTAAACTATTAAAGTGTCTTAACTCTTAGGTAGACAGAAAAGAGTCTGTAACAATGTATGAAGGTAGAAGAAATATATGCATTAAGCAAAAGCGTAACAATGTATGAAGGTAGAAGAAATGAGACAAACAATTTTAATATGAAAAATCTTCTCAATACAAGTAAGGAAAATCTACTTGAAAAGATTCACCGTCCTCAGTAAATTATGTTGTTTTTTTTTTTCTAACATCAATTATGCAGAAAACTCTAACAGAAAACAATATTGATCCAAACAATAAAACATTATTTTCCATCTAAAACAAGTTTAGAAAGTATACTTTTGGGCTAACTAAAGTAAACTGTATGTGAAACAGGCTGATCATCTACGACAAGAAACGTTGCGGCAAATGTATCGAATACTTACCATACGTCAGACTGGTCGATTTCTGCTTGCTTTGGGGGAATATTTTCAACGCCTGCGGGCTTTGAGCAAACTTTGGATTAATCGTCCTCAATTTCCAGGACATGCTTAGTCAGTCATCAAACATTAATTCTAGCAAAACACCCTTAAACTTATCATCCTGTTCCGGCTGCTCGCATTTTTCCAGCATTGAGAAGTTGTAAATACGTGTTTATTAAGGTCATGTAAAATGTTAAATAGTACACCTGCGTGTTTTTAAAACTGCATAATCCTTTTTTCTTTTCTTTGATAGAAATAATTAAAGAAAACTACTATAATGCAAGTTAAATCTTTAGTTCGTTACTGAAAGGACGTGCCTACTGTCAATTTAATATAATTTATTGTCACCCCTAATTCAGCAATTCGTCCAAAATACTCTTTTCATCTTTGTTAATCATAATTGCCGATAAAAAAAATCTAATTGTTAATAATAGGAATATTTTTAATGCTGAATAAATTATAAACTTGAACGTAATAACTTGGGACAACTTTAGTACAAAATTTTCACATTAAATTTTGAATTGTTTATCATTATTCTTTTCACAAAACACTCTAAAGTTTATATAATTGATATTAGGAGTGAGAATAGACCAGACCGACCTACAAGGCTTACGACCTGACCTATAGACCGACCTATATATATATTTATATTATTTTTTGGGTACCAATATATATTTATATTACTTTTTAGGCACAATTAATTATTTTTTTGAAACTAGCACACTTTGTAAGTCATGTGCCCCTTTATATTCCTTATTATTTTTATTGACTTTCCTTTTACTTTTTCTTATTAATGTGAAAAAGACTTTTAAAAAAACTATTAGGCCAAGTTAGACTTTTAAAAAGACCAGGCCCGGGCAAAAATAAAAGCCTTTGATAGACTATAGGCCAAACTTAAGCCTCAAAAATTCATCGTAGGCTAGGCTCAGACCTTTTAAGGCCTAGCCTGACTTATTCCCACCCCTAATTGATACCTAGATACGACGACTGGTTACACGATTCAATTTTGAATAAGGCAACTCGTGCAGGTAATTGATTTCGTTATTTGATATATAAGCCAATATGCAAATGTAGTCTCTTTCTATATGGATTTAAACATTACTCTGCAGATTGAATGCAACTTTTTGATGTCATGAAACCCAAATTTATATACAATAATAGTCAGCATTCAACTTATAATGTTCAGCAAAAAGGGAGGGAAACCCCCTCTCTTCTCAACGGGGAGAACATTACATTATTCATGGTGATTTCTATGAACTAAATGAGCTTTTTGTTGTTGGCTTGTAGTAATTTGACTCCATTGTCGAAGATTTCATTTCATGCTAGCAAGATGCACAATCAGCTCACAACTTAGATAGAGAATAGTCCAAGGCATCCACAAGAAAATCTGCACACGTGGAGAACTGTCAGTCAAATGTAATGACATTTTGCATCTAAGTTTGTTGAGAGAGTGAGGACAGAACTATACCTGCATCATCTTTGGAGAAACACATTGGTGGCTTGATCCTGAAAACATTGCCATGAAGTCCTCCTTTCCCAACTAGCACACCGAGTTCTTCAATGCATATACAAATAAATTGTTAAGACTGTTTGGAAGTTATTTTGGAAAATAAGGCTTCACATGCATAGAATAAAATGGTTCTTGTGTAACCTCTGAGTTTTTCAAACACAACAGCAGTTTCAGCCTTTGCAGGTGTCTTGTTGGTTCGGTCAGTAACCAACTCTAAGCCTACCATTAGTCCCCTTCCCCTGACATTTCCTATGACTGGCACATTACACAAAAAATGAGAATAATAAACAAAAATAACAGAAACACGAGAAACATTCTTGTGTATATAGCTCCATAGTAGAGTAATATGGAAACCTCTCAACCCGAAAGTTTATGCCTCTGCCTAATAAAGAATGCATTAGAGAGAAAGTGTAAATGTACCATAAACGAAGTGTATTACAAAATAAATAAAAAACTAAGGCCTTGTTTGTTTACTGTTTTTAAAGAACAGTTTTCTGTTTTCTAAAATTTGTTTGTCTCCCAAGTATATTTGAAAGTGTTTGTCTCTTGGACACATTTCTGTTTTCTAAAAGTTGTCTCCAGCGGCACTTGAAGAAACAAAAGAGGATGAGAAAACACCTTCCAGCTTCTGTTTTTTTTTTTTAGTTTTTAAAACACTTATTTTGTAAAAGATTTTGAAAAAAATAAATTTTGAACAAGAAATTGATTGCTGAGTAGTGTGAAAAATTGCTTTAGAAAAGCAAATTTTAAAACAAAAACAAGCGAGAAGAGAATCAATCAGTCCCTAACTATTTCGGGGGTGTTAAATTCAAGACAACATACTGTCATGTCTTTCCATGAGAAATCTCAAACGTTCAAGCAAATAAGATCCGACATCAGCACAGTGAGCTTGACGCTTCTCCTTATCAAGAACCCTAAGCACTGCAAGTCCACCAGCAGAGCAGACAGGGTTCCCACCAAAGGTATTAAATTGAATCTTTTGGGCCATCACACTTGCAATTTCTGGAGTTGTAACTACAGCTCCCAATGGCAGACCATTGCCAATACCCTGATACAAATTAACACGAGATATGATGAAATAGCAGCAGAAGATATGAAGGTTAAAAAGTTAGAACAAAATAATTTCCACAATGAAATATGGCAGAAAAAAATACACACTTTAACGAAAACATACCAAAAATAAAATATCTTAAACTGAAAATTTAAAGAAAAACATGAGATTATGCTAAAAGAATATAACACATGATGAACAACATAAGATACAAATAATGGTACAGACCTTTGCCATGGTAACTATATCAGGAATGACACCCTGTGTCTCAAATCCCCAATAATGGCTTCCTGTTCGGCCAAAACCAGTTTGAACTTCATCGGCAATGCAGACACCACCAGCCTTATGTATAATGTCATAAACAAGTTTCAAATACCCTGGTGCCAGTTCAACTGCTCCGCCAACTCCCTAGAATAAGTCATGAAGAAAAAGTAAACCAAAAAGGCAATGTGATGTTCTAAATCTCCAACTTCATTATTCTGAAAACTTCTAGCTTTGATGCTGCCCATGATCTGCTTGCAGTCCGACTCCAAGATTATAATATTAAGCTCATGGGACAATAACCAGTTTAGAGTAACCCTAGATTAAACATACCTGAATTGATTCGGCTATAAATCCAGCAACTTTTCCCGAAGTTCCGTAGTCAATATGGTCTTGGACATCATTTGCATAACTAGCAGCATCTGTACCAAAGGCTCCATGATATGGATCTGGATTCATAACATGATGAACATGGCCCTAAAAGGTTTAAATCATTGTTAAGAATAATTTCCATATATGATCATCCTACCAATTGAAAATTATAATTAAATTTACAGACAAACCTCTGGAATTGGGTATTTCCACGAGTTCAGAGCAGTCAGACCAAGTGTACTAGAACTCCCCCCATGATATGCATTTCTCAAAGAAATCATACCGAGATTACCAGTATATAAACGGGCCATCATCATTGCTAATTCATTTGCTTCTGAACCAGAATTTACAAAATAAACAACCTGCAATTTAAAATCATGTTTTTAACTGTCATCAATTAGGATCCTGGTTTCCTTGTCAAAAGAAATCTAGCCACATTAAAAAACTGAACACTAAGAGCAAGGAAAATGCGGCTAATGTGACCACAATTGCGGTTGCACTGGGTCAAAAACCCTTTACATTGCAGCTGCAATTGCGGTTATGACTCACAATTTAAAACTATATTATAAGGAACTTCAAGAATGGGAGGCATAATGCAATCATACAGTCAAATATTCGAGGAGCAAGAAAAACAGACCTTAAGGTTTCCAGGCATTTTTGCTGCCAATGCCTCAGCAAAGTCACCTATTGTATGGTGTAGATATATGGTTGTAGCATGCTGCAGAAGTTTACTCTGCTCCGTGATAGCATTCAAAATTTCAGGGTGGCAATGTCCGCAAGAAACAGTAACTATTCCCGCAAATGCATCAAGGTAACGCCTCCCACTATCATCATAAAGATATTGCATCTTCCCTTCCACGATATTCAGCTACACACACATTCAAAATTTGAATCACACATCAATTACAAGGCATAATTTCTTAAATAAACAAAATGATGAAAAAGAGACATGAAGGGACTATATGATTTTCTTCTCATTCTTTTGTTTCAAAGATTATTTTCTAAATCCTCTAGCCCCTTATCCTACTGTTCTGGTAAAAACAAAATAATAAAAATCCCAATTGTTTTGGAATCATGAAGCCTACACGAAAGTCAAAGCGAACAATCACTCAAAAGTCAAAAGTGGTAAGCCTAACAATGCAGCTGGCTTGAGATCGGAACAGTTTTCAAAACAAGTGAGAGATATTTTTTCATTCTCTCAAGAGTTTAAGAAAAAAACTTTTAGAGAGAGAAAAATGTGTATAGGAGACAAACAAATTTTAGAAAACAGACACCTTGCTAAATCCGTTAATGTTTGCCTGATCGGAAACGCATCGATCTTCACAGACATTACAGATTCACATTACGCGAAAACAAAAAACAAAAAAAAAGAAAAAGAAGAAGAAAGGAAATAGAAAAGGTTTCGGGGATGCTAAGGTGGTCGGTGTCGATTTCGGAGACTCACAGGTTTCTTATAGTAGTGGAAGACGGAAGGACCGAGGAACGTTTTGCGCTTGGCGAAGACTTCATCGGCGGAGGGACCGTTGTAAGGGTGCGGCTGGTGATCGAACGGGGGGAGCTGCGGAGGCGCGACGGTATCGGCGGCGGCGGCGGCAGCGGCGGAGGGTAGGAGAGAGGAAAAGCACGCGCGTTGCTTGGCGATTGCAATGGTTCTCTTGAGTGGCCTCTGCATCGCCGCCATAGCTGCTTTGGTTGGGTTCTGTTCTGATTTTTCGATGGTGGGTATATATATATATGTATAGTATTTTATTATTTTATTACCATGTTTGTGTTGTGGCGACTGAGTGAGTCACGAGTTATTCTGACACGCGAGGTGAGATTGTGGAGAGAGAGAGAGAGAATGCATGTGCATATGTGAAACTGAAATATTTGGCGTCCGTTGAGGGAGGGAGGGAGGGAATGCATATGCTGATGTGGAGAGGAATCTAGACGAGTCCCCCACGTACCATGAATCAAATATTTTAACATTAGAAATAGAAAAAAGATCTCGTGTTCCAATTCAAGGTAAAAAATTTCATAGGGGGTTTCACTTTTTGTATCACCGATCATCAAATAATGACTTTTACCATTAATTTGAATTTAATATTCTTAAAGGAGAGAACATCAATTTTCCTCATTTTTAACCCGTTTTAAAATTAGAGGATTCAATAAATAAAAACTTACCTAGGACATAGGCAAATCAGACTCAGTCCACCAATGATGCCGTGGGGATATATATATATATATAGGTAATGTATCATTTTAAAGTAATACATTTTTATATAAATAATATTATGATAATATAATATTTTATAAATATTAATTTTTAGAAGTATCTTATTATTTTGTAATTTTTTTATTATTATTTTTGAATTTGAAGATGTTTTTTTCAATATTTAAAAAGATAATAGTTTGTTAATAACTCAACTCAATAACCAACTCAATCTAATTTAATTAAAGTTAAATTAGATTAAATTGAATTAACAAAATAAAAAAAATTCAATTCAATTAAATTTAATTGTATTGGATTGAAAAATTAATAAAATTCAACCCAATTCTGACTATTTTCACCTCTAAGGCTACCAAACCAATAATATTACATTACATTATCCCCTCATGTTTAAAGAAAAAAAAAAAAAACACACTAGGGGCTTCCCTGCGTTATTGGAAAGAGAAAGAAAGCTAATTTTGGATACATAAATGATCGACCTTGGAATTTACAATGATGATGTGTTAAGTAGGATCGGACTTCTCTCTACTCCGTCCCTTTCCTAGTTATTCTTGCTGTGTTTATGTGTTGTTGATTTAAAATAATATTTCATAATAACACTTATGTTAATATTTAATTATAGACCCATTTTATAAAAATCATATAAATTATGTAGATTTGAAGGGAAAGTACATGAACAGTTTCAGAAAAGATAGAAGAGAAGTTAAATTGGTGTTAAATAATGGTTAAGTAAATTGAAAGCTAATAAATGGTTAAAGTTTGATATTAAAATAATAATAGATTATTTAATTAGATAACAAATAAAAAAGTTAATTTTTGATGCATGAGACTCATAGATGACATGTGATAAATGATAATGTCACATTATTATTGAAAATTATTAAGTAAGTATAGTCATTTAAATTTAAAAAATTATAAATAAAATTAATTTGTTATATTTTAATAAATTTAAAGTTAAAATATAAATTTTTTTATCTTTCACAGACTTATGTCTAATAATTTTAAGTACGAAAATAAATATTTTTTTATAATATAAAAAAGCGTCAGAGTTAAGATTCATTATGGGAATTATCTCGTATCATAAAAACACTTTCAGTTTATAGAAAAGATGATTCTCACAGCACTATATAGAATTGACAAGCAAACGATTATGTCCGTTCAGCTTAAAGTCATAGTCACAATCTTGGTTTAAATATTGAAAAATGATAGTAACACATTTTTTTTCATATTTTTAAAATATTTTTTTATCAACTAAAATTTATTAAAAATTTCAATTTTTTTATTTCATTTATCATTTAATATTGTCTCTTTTAAATTTGTAATTTCTAGAGAAATTCAACTAATAACAGAATAAGTATTAAAAATAGTGCATCAGAAGTACTACCTTATTAGCACTCTTCTTAAACATTTTGTCAACCTAAGAAAATGTTTAGTAAAAAATAAGTTTTTTTCATGTAAAAAATCATGACTCACAATCATGAATATTGAACATTGTATTTCCTTGTTAAACTAATTATTTGTTAATTCAACTCAGTTTTTAAGGAGGTTATTAAATGATACAATAATTATTTAAATTATATGAATATAATTTAATTTTTTGTCATAAATAATTTATATTTTATATAATTAAAAATAGATAATATGTATGCATATAAAACGATAATGAAATATTTAGTTTACAAATAATTTATCATATAAAGACGTAAAGTCCTCAAATATTTCTTCATTATAAAAAAAGAATACATGCAATCCAAACAAAAGTACGTGTGGGTGTGTTTTTCAGAACACAGACGTGTCTGTTTAGAACTTAAGATTAAGACGATGATTATGATCTGAATAATGAGATCATGTTTGATGGGAATCTAGCTGTCTTACATACAAATGGGGCTATGCTCTGCTGGCAGGATCAGTGCATAGCCATTGCACGATAAACAATCCAAGATTCAGAATCTGTGGGTCTTATCCGCGACGCACAAAACAAGGAAACACCGGATTATTTATAGTATCAACTTGTCATAATCCCAGCCTTCTCCATGTTCGGTGCTACACTGGTCGCATTCTATCACCCTTCACCAATCACTTTCATTTTACATACATACGGAAACAAGAATGCTATTTGAATCATTTTTCAGTTTTTTTTTTATATCTTAATTGTTTATTAAGACTGTTTCAAACGGATTTGTTAGTAATCTTCTCACTAAATATATAATACTAGCATTCTGCACCTTTTTAATCGAAAAAAAAACTATTTTATTTATTTGAATTCATGGTATTCAAGTATTTTCTCCTCACTTACTTTCCTCTTGGCATTTGTACCTTTTTCCCTCCCTAGTTTGTTAACTGAGTAATTCTTATAAGGTTGAATGAAAATAAAATTCCTAGCAACCCATTCAAGCTGAAAAAAGTAGTAATATTAAAATTTAACAATGCGGAGCGGAGGGACCACCACAACTCATAGTGTGGGATAGTCCAAAAATAGATTTTCTTCACTCTACTATCTTTGCAGTTTTGCTAAGATTTTAATTTGTGGACCCATGGTCATCACCAGTTATTTTATTTTTGTAGTATTTTTTTTTCCCTTAAGACATGTTTCTTCGGAGATAATTAGGCATCAAACGTAAATACCTCTTATAGCATAGATTCAGACCTTTTTTGTCGCCTTGTGAGAGATAAACCCCATTAGATCTAATTCTTCTTGATTTTTTTTTTAACTTTGTAATAAAAGGTAGGTATTCTTCTATTATAAACACTTTGACTATATTTTGTTTCTTCTTCCATCACATCATATAATTTATTATATTTATATTTTTTAATCATGTATCTCAATATTTAATTAGATGTTAGGTGTTAAATAGGTGGTATGATGTCCACAAATTAATTATAATGCATAGTTGGTAATTTGTGATAACAACATCAGCGTAAAGGTAATTTGTGATTGAACCATGAAATTCTAGCACCCAAATTTTGAAAAACAGCAAATAGTATCTGCATAGTTGGAAGATGAATTCACTAATCACCTGCACCGACTTTTCTTTTCTTTTCTTTTACTAGTGAATAATCTGCCTATGCCATAACTTTTTATTATTACTCTGTTGTTTTCAGTACTGTGCAGAAAACATGACAAATCAATCTTTTAGTAATGATTTCAAATTACTTAAGAATTATCAATGTACATGGATTATCAATAACATCATTGCTAAAAACTCAACTTGTTAGTTACAGATTTACTCATTGCTCTTTTAGGATTGGTTGTCACCAACTTATTAGCTTTGGCAGCTGTCAGTCTGATGCATTCTTCATAGGCCACAATACCACGAAGACAAAGGGCAATATGCTGGAAATAAATTCATATCTGTGAACTAAAATGAACCCAGTCGTGAAAGACGAAGCCAGACAAATTTTATTCATGAGGCAAACGGAAAAATATGCTAAAGTAATATTCAACTTGACTTCAATCAAAGGGAAAATCGTCAATAGTTATAAATAAAGAAGAGACATCAATTGCTTTTCAATTAGTTATATTATTCAATGGATATGCGGTGGTGTGGTGTTTTAAACTAATCACCACCACCACGATCATCAAAAGTTTTATTATATTAGACGAGATTGGTTACACAAATCATATAACATCATTCGGATCGGTCAGAGACCAAATATTCAGATATATTTACTATGAAATCTTTCTCAACAATTTTCCTTCAATGATCTTTTTGGTCTCCCACTTTTCCTTTACAAAAAACTCAAAACCATGCAATTTCCTTTCTTTACTAGTGCTTCTACCTTATTGGTCGTGGTCAACCGTTTAAATAAAAAATATATATAGTCTAAAATCCTTTTGCAAACGGTTTGGGAGGCTATGGTTACTATGTAAGCTTAAAAAGCTCCGCTCCAGCAAGTCACACAATCAATTGAGAATTCCTTCTGGTACTTTCAGTAACATGACAGCTCAAGCTTTTAATCTTGATTTAAAATTACATCAGAATGATAATTGTACATGAATTATCAATAAGACCATTGTTAATAACTCAATTTTGTTAGTTATAGATTTACACATTGCTTTTCAGCAGCAAGTCTGCTCTTTTTGGATTGGTTGTCATCAACTAATTAGCTTTGGTAGCGGTCAGATCTGATGCATTCTTCATTTGATAGATCATAGTGCCAAGACAAGGGGCAATGAGCTGGAAATACATCTATACCTATGAACAAAAATGAACCCGGACATGAAAGGCAAAGCCAGACAACATGTGAAGCCCAGGCAATAGGATCTTGATCTTCTATGCCTATCTCTTTGTTGGTTAAACTTCATTAAAAGGGTTTAGTGCTTCATTTGAAACTGGCAAACTTGCAACAAGCAGCAAGAAAAAAAACATGTTTAAGTGAACAGATACAACTTAAAAGTGAACAGACGCAACTTAAGGAAACCAAAAACAAATACAGTGAAGAATAAAATTGCATTCTGTTGTTCTCATAAATTTCTTTACAAGATAACAAATCAAGCAAATCATACGAAATCAATTTTATACACAGACCAGTAATGAAACATTATACTCAGACCAGTAAGGAAAATAAGCAAACATCATCTCTTGTATTCTTGTTTCTTTTGTCCTAAGAATATTAATTTTCAGCATCAGATGTCAATTTAACCAAGTATTTTAAAATGCCTAAAGTTGCCCCAGGTTTCGTAGTTGTGAATTCCTAATTTGAAGGTACTTGCATAAATTATTAATAATAAAGGATAATTCTTCAAAGCTTATCATCTGAAAACCAAAAACAAGCCTGAGTTTGAAATTTGAAGGTGAGTACAGGAACAGAGAAGTAGCATCTCATAAAATGAATTATATAATTTCAAGTAAATAGCATCATTATGAAAAGTAAAAAAAGGAAAGTGATGTCATGTGATAGAGAAGTGATGGCAAAGGATAAGTATACCATCTCACAAAAACTGAGCTGTTTGTACACAAGTCATTGATGAGCCAAAATATTCTTCACATGAGTAGCCAACTTTGAAAACTCTTGGGGGTTGTTTGAGTCAGTAGCTGCATTAGCAGATTTTGAATTTGATGTGTTTGAATCAGTTGCAGCATTAGCAGATTCTGAATTTGCTGTTTTTGAATCAGTTGCAGCATTAGCAGATTCTGAATTTGCTGGTAAAGACGCAACAGCACCCAAAGCATCCAAGAAGAACCTCTTATTAGGGACAATACCATCTTTATCCATATGCTTCAGCAATTTATCAAGAAGCTCCTTCTGGTTGGCTTTAGTGTAAGCCTTATAAAGAAGTTTAAATGTTGATGAATCTGGATATATTTTTATACTATTTGCTCTTTCAAACAGTGAATCTGCTTCCTGTGGTAAACCATTTATGCAGTAAACATCAAGCATAGCATTTAGGGTTGAAACTTTTATGTGAGCTTTTGACTCAACCAGCTCATCAAACAATTGTGCAGCCCTGGAGACACAATCACAGAAGCCATACATATAGATCAGACTCTCATGCGTAACAAAGCTTGGTGTGTAACCCATGTCAGTCATCCTCTTGAAAACATCTTCTGCTTTATCCTTAAGCCTTGCCTTCCCATAGTTCAAAATCATTGAATTAAACGTGGGCAGTGATGCTCTCTCCTTTGAGCGCAACAAACTTTTAAATACCTGCTCCATCTTACCAAACTCCTGCTTCTTCCCATAGGAATCAATCAGCAAGTTAAAGGTAATCAAGTCAGGTTTACACTGGTTGCTTTTCATTCGAGCAAGCACTGCTTCCATTTCGCGGATCATCCCATTTTTACCATAAGCATCCATCACACCATTAAAAGTGTAAATATCGGGCGAAACAATGCTCTCATCAAGATCCTTAAACAAAGAATTGACCTGCTCCACGTTCCGAGCTTGAGCAAAAGCTCTCAAAAGAATGTTGTATGTAACAATGTTGGGCTTACACCGCTCCATTCCTTTCATCTTCTGAAAGTAGCCAATGGCTTTAGCCAAAGCCTTTGTTTTGTCCCGCGAATGAAGGTGAGCTGTAATTAGCGCATTGTAGACAGAAGTATCAGGACGACAACCAGTATTACGCATCTCTGAGAAAAGCCACATAGCCATTCTGGTTTGCCCTTTTTTCCCCATAACTGATATGAGTTTTGAGTAAATCCCATTATCAGCAATATACCATCGTTGTTTTTGCATCCATCTAAAAACCTGAATGCCAAACAAAATTCACAACTACAATGAGACAGAGATAACCATTGACATCATCATTCATGCTCCCCTATTTTAACTAATGCATATTACTATGTTCTTGCACTGTATATACTATATATTAAAACAATGAGAAGTATCCATTTCGATTTGCTCATTGCCGTTAATTTTCCCACACTTTATTTGTTTATTTTTCTCACATTCTAGGTCATATCACAGTTATCATCACAATATTTTTTGATATTACCATTGTTATATGCATAAAAGGCCAATCTTAATGAACGAGAGAATGTACTAATTTTATTTAAAAAGGGATAATAATAATAAATCTTTCAGCACCGGACAACAATTTTACAAATGATAAAAGAAAGGTTTTAAAAAACGAAGGCAAACGTGATTTGGGGCCGAAACATCAAGGTTTATTAATTGTCCGCGAATGCAATTAGGAACACATGAGGCGCATTTGTTCACCAAAAGCGATGAAAGATTAAAAAGCTTAAAAGATATTGCTAAGAAGGGGGAAGTGAGCGACCTCAAGGCATTGGAGCCAGTTGTCGTGCTTGGCGAGTTCTTCGAAGAGCAAAAAGCAATGTTGGGTTCGGACCTGCTTGACATACTTGTTCAGCGTCTTCAGCAGAGGCTCTTTGTCGTTGCTTATCTTGCTCGTGAGCAAACGAACCAGCTCTTGCGCTTCCGAATTGTGGTTGCTTTTCTTCCTCTTGGGTCTGGCACCGCATGAAATTCGGCTAAGTGGGGCCGCGCCAGGATGGGTACCGTAGCTTGCAAATGAAGGAGAAGAAGATAGACTAGACATGGGAACTCAAACTCAAACACAGAGATTGATTCAATTTACGCACTCCCACATTGGGCTTAATAAAAAGCCCAAATAGATGAGTAGAAAGGCCTGAGCCTGGCCTCTTACAATAAACATGCAAATTGGAAAAGATAAATCTTATTACATATAAGTGAAACTGCTTTCAAAAAATATGACATTCCTTAAATGCAACCTATGTTATGTTTGAAAAGTTATTTCAATTATTTTCCATTTTTTTATTAATTAATATTTTACTGTTTATTAAATAAGTTTATTTTTTAAGTAGTTTTTAATATTTTTTTAAATATTTATTTTTAGTTTTTAATCTTTTATATTTTCTTTTATTTTTATTCTCAATACATTTATTTAGTTTTTTTATTATGTTTTTTAAAATAAATCATAATTTTATTATTTTTCTATCGTGTTATATTTTTTATTTATTTCAACAGTTTTTTTTATTGAACATTTATACTTTAATAAATTAATTTTTCAAAACTAATTTTGTGAAAGATAACTTTAGTTTTCATTATATGTTGTAGGATTTAAGATATTTTTTTCAGTTGTGAATCTCTTTATACAACAAAAGAACTAATAGCTAGTCTTAGTAATTTTCTAAATTTTAGATTGCTCTCACTTATTCTAAACAACTGAAAAATAAAATTTAAAAACTAAAAAACAAACACATTCGATCTAAATAATTACTTGGGGGTGAATGGCTTCTTCAATGACTCCTTTTTTCATTTACTTAGATTTATCATAGTTGCTAGTCTCTTTTTCAGACGGTCTTGATGTTTTAACCTAAAAAAAAATGCTGTATTGATACTTATGCTACTACACACCAAAAAAGACATTGAGAAAATAAATAGTAGTAATAGTGTTATATATAGTCAGTCATATATATAACACTATTGTACCGATATTGTTACATGCAGTATTATATGGTTGATAGAACACTTTCAAGTATTGACGAAACATTTTTGACCAACTTTTAGTTCACAATTTGTCACATATATCATCAATCTACTTTCAGCTGCCACATATCGTGGTCAACTTCTTGTGCCTACTCCCATAGCCATATCTTCGTTTTTATGCATACCCAGCTCATTTGATCTTAACAACATCCGTGCATAGTCATAAGTCGCCTGTAGGGAAAGTTAAAAAGCAACAGATTAGAAACCAAGAACTGCTTTGTTTGCTAAGGCGTATGGTGAAAGATCGAGCATTGCCTTTTGCACTTTGAAAAACTTGACAAGGATCATACAAGTCACTATAATCGCTTGAGTTATGTTCCCATCTATACTCTAAAACAAGAGAGTCTTGAGACACATAACTATTATTTCTTGAAGGTAAGGAAGGGAAAGGGTCAATATTAATGCATTTTATTCACTTTTACTGATAAAAAAAAAGGAAGAGAAAGGGTAACTTATTTTTTCCATAAATATTATTGAAATCTACCTAATTAAACATACTATGAAATTGTTTTTCCTAATCCCTTTCATTGGAAAGCCGATAAGTGGGAATGGCATGTAGATGATTGGCCCTAGGCATTGTGAGTCCGAACTCCTCTTTCATGTCCAAGTCATCTGGCAAAATGTCTTTTGGTAGTTTCCAATCAAAACAATGCACAATCTGTGCCACTGTTAGACGAACCACAGTTAGACCCAATTGCAATCCTGGACAACCCCTTCTGCCAGACCCAAATGGTATCAGCTCGAAGTCACGCCCTCTCACATCTATGCTGCTTCCTTCAAATCTCTCTGGCCAGAACTTCTCTGCCTCATCCCAAGCACTTGGGTCTCTCATAATTGCCCATGCATTCACTATCACCCTTGACTTTTTAGGTATGAACAAATCTCCAACCATGCAATCTTCCGTGGACTGGTGTGGTATGAGCAACGGTGCCACCGGATGGAGCCTCATGCTTTCCTTTACAACCATGTCCAAATACACCAACTTGTCCAAGTCCGATTCCTCCACCTTCCTCTTCATACCCACCACAGTTTCTAATTCCATTTGGACTTTCTTCATCACCCTTGGATTCTTTAGGAGCTCTGAAAGCGTCCACTCAATTGCTGTAGCAGAAGTATCCATTGAACCAGCCAACATATCCTTTGCCAAAAAAACAAAACGTGTCAAAGAGAGTGAGAATTTGACAGCCAGTTCTAAAAGTCGCCAACTTAATGTAAAACATTTGATACTTCATATGTTCGTCATGGCACCTTTTCTCGTATATATATAGTCATATACTAGCAGCTAATATATATAGATAGATAGTTATATAGACAGTGGAAAAAAGGCTTAACGATGTTATTCATTTTACCAGCAATATGGCTTTGATATTGGGGCGTTCAATGCGGTATTCAGATTCTTCAGTACCGACAAAGTCCAACATGACATCCACAAAATCCTTTGTCCTGTCTTCACCCTTCTCTGATTGCAAGTGTTCATCAATAATTTTCTCGAAGAAGTCATCGAAGATTTTGCCAACTACTTTCATGCGCTTGGTTAGGCCTTGAAGGTCAAGTGCAGCAATGTAAGGAATGTAATCTCCCATGTTAGGAGTTGCTGCTAAGTGCATTCCCTCTTGCATCACAGCCTTGAACCCCTTCTCATCCAAGTCGCGGTCCATGTACTTCTTCCCCAAAACCATTCTGCAAGACATGTCTGCACTGAGTGTTGAAACTTTGGCACTGAGATCAACAACAGCTCCATCTTTGGCTGCCTCTCGCAGAAGCTTGACCATCAGGTCAAGCTCCTCTTCCCTCATGCTTCTGAAGGAGTTAATTTTGGTGTGGCTTAGCAATTCCAACGTGCACATCTTGCGCACGTTGCGCCAGTAAGAGCCATATTCAGCAAAGCTTAAGTTTCTCTGCTCCCAAGAGATGTATTTTGCAGCTTCAAGAGGTGGTCTACTAGCAAAGACAAGGTCATGGGTCTTGAGGAACAGTTCAGCAGCTTGTGGAGAAGAAACAACAATGGTGGGCACAAAACCTAAGCGCAAGTGCATGACAGGTCCATATTTTTGGGCTAGTTGGTGCAGGTCACGATGAGGATTTGGTCCCAACTTGTGAAGGCTTCCCAAAATTGGCAACCCTCTGGGACCAGGTGGCAATTTCTTTGCCTTGTTCTTGCTAATTCTCCGTAGCCACATATAAGCAAGAGAAACCAAAAAAATGGCTATCCAAATCATCGTTGCTATTGCCAAGTGTGTATATATTTTTGCTGCCAAAATGAAGCAATTGTGGAGTGATGTTTGTGTCTTTGTGATACAGGGTTTATATAATGTATTTTGTGTCCATTGTGACATGATTCATGACGAGTGATGAGTATCATAATTGGTATTTACGGGTCAGAGCAAGACATGCACCTCGATGTTTCCGTGGCCATCGCCTTAGTTGAACGACTCGGCGCCTGCACAAGATATATATATACTTTGGTATTTCCGCGTGTTTAGATTTTAAAGTGCAGCTGCTGCAAACTTATCTTTTTTATTGCATGCTGCAATATCCAAATTGGATTATTTCAAGCCATTCTCACACTTATATGTGCACTAAAAACAAAAGAACTAAAGTTAAAAAAAGTATGAATAAATAATAGAATGAGAAGAAGAATTGGAGAGAAATTAAAAATTTAAAGGAGGCTGAAGTGGGAACACGTACGTACGTCTGTCTCGTTGATTTAGTAGAGTTGAGAGCAACTGGGGAAGAAAATAGAGAGACGAGAGATGAAATAAATATAGATGATAAAAAGTGTTATTGCATTAGATTAATTAGATTTTATCCAATATTTAATGGTAAATATTTTTCTCTTTTCATCTATTTAATTATTGGTGATGTTTAAAATTTTGTATAGTTAAAATTAATTTTTCAAAAACTTTCACTTGATTAACTTTTAGTATTTTATATAGAGTAATATCAAAAAATGGGAGAAAAAAACATAAACAATAGAACGAAAAAGAACAAAAGGATAGATAAGGTACACATTTATGTTTCTATCTTCTTTTTGCCCATATAAACTGATACATGTGATTCATATAAAAAATAATATTTTAAAAGACTTTTTGTCCAATTAGTTTTGTAAACATATAAAATTAACATCAAACTTATATATATAATGAAAATAAAATTATTAATATTTTATATGACCAATATTTTTCTTAATGTAAGATGAATATTTCATTAATTAAGTTCTTTAATTATCTATCGATAATTTTTTATTATTTTTTATAAGAGATGATCTAAGTTAAATTAAATAAGATTATGATGGATGATAAAATTTCCTCTTAAATACATAATGACATATGTTCATTCAAAACTAAAACTCAAGAACACCAGTTAACCTAGAACAATCCACATACTTAATGTTATAGATCTTTTAATAATTTAAATATAAACTTACTATTGTTAAACAAATAATAATAATAATTATTATTATTATTAATAATAAATGGTTTTAAAGAAAAAATGTAATCCCAAATAAATTTTAGAAAAATAAGTTTCACATCTTTTGAAGCATATAATAATAATAATAATAATAATAATAATAATAATAATAATAATAATAATAATAATAATAATAATAATAATAATAATAATAATAATAATAATAATATAATAATAATAATAATAATAATAATAATAATAATAATAATAATAATAATAATAATAATAATAATAATAATAATAATAATAATAATAATAATAATAATAATAATAATAATAATAATAATAATAATAATAATAATAATAATAATAATAATAATAATATAATAATAATAATAATAATAATAATAATAATAATAATAATAATAATAATAATAATAATAATAATAATAATAATAATAATAATAATAATAATAATAATAATAATAATAATAATATAATAATAATAATAATAATAATAATAATAATAATAATAATAATAATAATAATAATAATAATAATACGATGATGATGATGAAAAGAAACATAAACTTTAAGAAAGGGACAAAAAATTTAGTCTTAAGAATGGGATGAATTGATACAAACCCATGATCACTGCTAAAAGAGAAAATTCGTGGACAAGATCTAAATAAAACTTATGTGACACATTTTATCTCTTTATCTCTCTTTATTCCATCATATCTCTCTTTTTACAATATACAACCTTATTTATATAACTTATTTTCATAAATATAACTTATAAGTGACTAAATTTTTTTCTCTTTTCCATTTTATATTTGAGAGAGATGATGATGTGCATGCAATTGGATATGAAGATTGCTAGAAGAAAGGTGTTTTACGAAGAAACTTCACACTTGAAGTGAAACTTTGTAGTTGAGTTATTTGTTTATTGTTCAATGTGCTTGTGCTTGATTGGCTTTCCTTGAATAATGACATTTTAGATCATGAGCCTAATTAAAATTATTCAATCTAATAGATCGAATCTCAAGATTGTTTTGAAATTAAAATAAATCAAGTGTGTAATGTTTCATATAAGTGTTAATTGATATTATTTGATTAGTTGAAGGGTTGAATAAAGTTTTGAAGATGTTTGGGATGAAAGAAATTAAATTGTTATTAAAAAAAAGATTGTTCTGTACAATTTAAAAAAAAAATAGAACAATGTAACCGATTATGTGAATGTTTAAAAATTATTATTTTTATCTATAAAAATAAAAAACAAATATTTACAATAATTCATATATTTTATTTAATCAATTATAATAGAATCCCTTAATTTTAAAATTTATTGATTAACATGAACCAACTACCTTTCATCGCATTAAGGCAAAAGCCACTTTTAATGACTTCTGTCTCTTCTCAATCTGACAGGAAAAAGTAACATAGATGTGAATAAAAAATGTGTCTAAACACATTGTATATAAAACTCATAATAAATTAGGAAACCAAGAAAAATTATGAGAAAATGGATTGATTTGTTTTAATCTATTAGCATAGGGTTGTAATTAAATACAATAATCTTAAAAAAGAAATACCCAATGTGGGACTCACTCGTTTTTTATTTCTCTCCACACAATTTCATCTTTTAACCAAATAATACGTCATGTTTTCCTCCACTGTGATAGCGGATTAAGTCTCTCACGGTGGAAAAAAAATATTTTAGCGCTGGAATGTATTTTTTTCTTGAGATAAGTGTGGGAATACTATAAGAATGATTACATTGAATTATTTTTTAAAAACAAAAAAAAAATTATCTCTTCTTTTTCAACCTATGAAACCATGTCATACAAATTCATTGATATATTCCTTTTATAAAACAAATCAACTTCAATTTTTGAATAATTAATATTACTTTTATTTCTATTATAACAAAAAATTTCCTTTTTACATGAAAAAGATCAATATTAATAATTATGATTTTAGATATGAATAATTATTCAATATCTTATTCATTCACAATAAAATCTTTTCTTTTGACGATGATAAAAAAACATACTTTTTTAAAAAAAGATATCATTTCACCATAATCACAAGTATCTATACATAACTATTTTCCACAAATCAACCACAAAGGATATAACTTGTACTTGCTTATGGATTCTATCCCGGCCCATTTCTCCATTATTGTATTCATTTCATCAGCTTTGAATAAGCCACAGAAACATCCATATGCACACCAATCCGAATCCCAAAGGAATGA
Source organism: Glycine max (assembly GCF_000004515.6). Classification (NCBI taxonomy): domain Eukaryota; kingdom Viridiplantae; phylum Streptophyta; class Magnoliopsida; order Fabales; family Fabaceae; genus Glycine; species Glycine max. The sequence goes on from NC_038241.2 coordinate 37,064,473, forward strand.
ACCGCACCCAAAAATGTCAGACTTTTCACGCACAAAACCGCATCAATGAGTAGCAAGACAGTGACTGTATCCGGACGAATTCCAGAAAGCCTCATGTGACGTAGAAGACAGGACAGCCTATCAAGGAAGCCAGACTGAGCGAATCCCAACAGCATTGCATTCCAAGAAGCAATGTCCCTCACGGGCATTTCCACAAACACGTTGTGTGCATCGTCCAAGTGACCACATTTGGCATACATGTCAACCATGGCGGTTTGCACGAAAATGTTGGACTGAAAGCAGGATTTGAGGACGCGGGCATAGATGATTTGGGAGTTCCTGCGATGGGAATGTTTGGCACATGCTTTTAAGACGAAGGGAAAGGTTGAGTTGTTGGGCGTGACGCCACTTTGCTTCATCTGGCGGAAGAGAACAAGTGCGTTTTGGGCATGGCCCTGATTGACAAGGTGTCTGATGTTGGAGTTCCACGTCCATAAATTTGAGAAACGGTTGATGCACAGAGTCACACCAGAATAATGGATTACCATTTCTCATTGCTGTTGCAATGTGTGCTGAATGCTTGTTTCCCCGAACAATGGCATGTATCGCCACCCTTGTTTGTTAACTCTCACCTTCTTTTTAATTTTTTTTTTCAAAAAATAATATATATATATATATATATATATATATATATATATATATATATATATATATATATATATATATATATATACAGTGAAATATCATTAAATAATAATTTTTAATTAAAATTGTGATGTTTTTCTTTATTTTAACTTTATCCACAAGTTTGAGTCTAACGTAACTTTTAAACACTTTTGGTTGAAGACATACACAAAAGTTTAGACTACAAGCAGAAATCTGACATGAGCATTATCAGCTATTTAAATCCTTAAGATTGTTGTTGTATCACGGCCAACAACAACAAAAGCCATATACCAATTGCAATAACATTAAGGATTAAACTCGCATATCTTCCAAGTTACAAGGGGAGCAATAATGGATTTCCATGACCCAATCTCATGTATATGAGATCAATCTTCCCACAAACTCCAAAATCCAAACACAAGACAACTTATAAAGATTTTAAAAAATTTAATTTCAAGTGAGACTTGTACTTTTGAAATAGGTCAAGTTTTACTGTAGCCTTTGGAAACGGAAGAGGGTAGGTAGGTGGTGTCAGGGTGAGTTTGGGTTCAAGAACGTGGCAAATCTTTACTTTTACATGGGATCTCTGTTGGTTTGCTTTATATATATATATATATATATATATATATATATATATATATATATATAATTTTCATGTGAGAAAACATCAAGATGATCCAGCCTAGTTCTTGAGGATCGAGCTTTCTTGCCGAGGAATCCGGGACAGGTTAAAAGGATAATGCTGAAACCCCCTTGATTGAATATACATAGATATCAATAAATATTATCAACTACCAATATCGTGTCAATGTTGCGTGAATTTTCGAAACCTCAATTCTTTGTTATATAAAAGACAATAGGCTATAGCTAGTCCTTTCAACTTTGCCATATCACACATATATTATATAGTCTATACAGCTTTCTGATAGGCTAGATAGGTCCAATAATATATTGATGCCTGCTTTGTTTCTATTTCTGATGTTTAGCTTCAATGTGATATGTGTTTTTCAAGGGGAAGCAATCAGTGAAGGAGTTGTGGCTTCTGGGACTTCTGCTACTATTGTGAGTTTGAATCTCTCATCTACATCTACCTCTTGATAGTTTTGTTATTGGTTGATTTAATCTAATTATGGGAGTAAAATAAATACAATTGTAATGAAATTGTCTAACAAATAATGGTGAAATAGAGATGTAAATAGGGTTAACGATCAAAGTTTTTATTTTTTGGAGTAACTAGATTAATTTTAATCGTGCAGACAGGTGGCTGTGAAAAGCAGGGTAAAGCAGGGTCAGTGAATGCAAGGAAGAAAGTGGTGAGTCACAAGAAAGTGTTTTTGAGAATGAAGACTACGTCTATACCAACTCCTTGCCTCAGATGATGTTGTAGTTTTGCTTCGTAGCTTGTCATGTGTTAACGTTGTTGAATTCATTACAGCTTGTCTAAATCTAAAGGTAGCCACATTGGCGAATGGCGACTGTAAAAGATCTATAACTTTTATTTATTGTTTATAGTAACTATTTAAAAACAAAGACCATAATGCAAATTTCAGTCTATTGTTATGAAGCTACCCGGAAGATGCCCATATGGATGTCATAAAAAAGATGTCCAGTAAGCTACGATCTACTACCATATGGAACTCTATATCCTTTCCATGAAAAATCTCTTCAATGATTATTATTCTTGGTGCATCATACTATAAAAGGGTGAGAATACATTTAACAAATTGGGGAATGGGGAAATGTATATACCAAAGGTAAGGCCCAAACCAGGAAACCAATATTAATAAAACAATAACAAAATCTTATCCTACTAAGTGAGATTAGTTACATGGATCACACTCATCATTTGGTTTCGTTAGGAAACCAGTACTAGATAACAGTAAAAATTTGGTGGCTGGAGAGATAATTTTGAATCTTGAAGCCATTAAACTGGCAACTTGAAGTCAAAATAAGGCCCATCATGCTCGTGCACAACATCGAACCTAAAGATAGATGCTCAGGACAAGAAACAATAACCACGAAAAACTGTATTTTCATGGGCAATTGACATCCAACATATTTATAGAAAATACTTATATTTGCATTTTCATTGGATAAATTTATGTACGTCAGTTACAAGCAAAGCTTCCCGCTGTCAAACTATATTGGAAGCTGCACCATACCATATGGTGATTACAACAATAAACGCTACAATCTACACCAATGCCTATTAAATTTACAATATGGATGAGGTAAAAAAATAAAATAAAACACTAATACATGTTATTTGATAATAAAATTTAGCAATGAAAACGCATGGGGGATCGTGTTAATGACAAAAATGTGGCTCGCCAATTGGCTACCTCAGCTCAATCATTTTAGGGAAGTAAATGAGAACAGAAGCCTCCAGCATGCCTGCCAGTATAAAGATTTAGCACATGCTGATATATTCCAAGATGTTAGCTCTTACTCTGAGCTCCTAGTCATTTTGATGCCCCGAAGGTTGACTTGTAACCATGACATTAACATGAGCAGCATGTCCATCCTAAATCTGCAATGGCCAACATCAAACGAAAGATTTAAGTACATGGAGCAAGGACCCAAAACAGTGTTTCAATAAGAACTACAAAACATATCGACCCATTTACAGCTAAGCAGAATTGTATCTCAATTTAGCACATGCTCAGATTTCTGAGTAACCCCAGATGCTCAGATTTGGTACGCAAACACCATATTGCATAAGAACATATGATGTAAAGAAATCTAAGTTTTCAGACAATTATTTTTAATTTATCATACCATGAAGTAAGATTTATGAAAATTGAATTTCCCTACATTTGAGATACCTGGGTGTATCTTACATATTAAGGTGAAGAGAACCAACCAATCAAAATCCCTACTAATAACGAGACAGACACTAGAATGCATAGACCCCCATTAATATACTTTGACTAGAAATTAAGAGTTAAGAGGTAACCATCAGAATTTGCATTTGTCAGTTACTCACTAAAATCCTGCAACCACTTAAATAACATCTTGCTGAGCCAAAAGGCAGGTAGATCTCCATTAAGGGATGAAGCAAAAGGTTGCAATAGTGGGACACTACATCTTTAACCCAAAACCTTAAGATAATGAGTACATGAATCTTTTCACTTGGAATTTGTCTTCGTCAGCCTAACCCATTCTTAACCAATATAGGGTTTCATCACTCACTTGAATTTCCAACATTCTTCCCCTCAAAGTGTAAATCCAAATATTAGTATGCTCCCCCTCAAGAGGGGGGATACCAACCATGAGTTCAGTCTTCTTAAATGCTCCATCTACAACTGGGTTGAGACTGAAGACTGAAATCATTGCAAATCCTCTGCCAAACAAAATCAACTCTAATACTACTTGTTGAGCAGCTAGGATGAGCCCCAAAGGAGAGAGATCTGAATTAATGGGGTTAAGTGAAAGAGCACAATAGCAGGCTAGACACCACATCTTGACCTAAAACCTTAAAACAAAGAGCATATGGGTCATTCCACCTATAGTGTCCTCACTTAAACCATGCTTACCCAATGTGGGATTTCATACTCACTTGAATTCTGACACATATTTCATGTCTCTCCAAAGTGGAAAACAAAGAGAATTTGTCTTCAGTTAGAAGGATTATGTCTCAAGGTTATCATGAGTCATGACACTAAAATCTCAGAAAGAAATCAAAGAATAAGAACAGTTAAAAGCACGTTACTAGTTAATTCTTTTTCATTGTTCAAAGACCAATGAATGGCCATGGTCATATGTACTAAAAAAAAACTATTAACCACATGAATAGTTAACTCTGTTTACAAAAGGTGACACGGACAAGTTGATTAGCCACTGTCATAATGCAGTATGCTTATTACCAGGGTGATGTCATCAAGTAACATTTTCTCACATCTAAAATTTCAAGTTGCATGTTTAAACTCACCATAAATCAAATTCCAAGTTAAGACCAAATTATATATAAGCATCCAATTCAAGGTTCCCAACCATTATGGGGTTTGATCTGAGGAGGCTCAAATGTATACAGCCTTAACCACTGTGAGCAGGGAAGAAGAAACAAAGACCAGAAAAAGGACAGCTCATTACATCAGCCTCTTCCATCTTTGTCTTTGGGATGAGCAAGATGTACACAACCTTACCCATAAGAATGAGAGGATATTTGCAAAACTAGAACCCATAGCCACCAGGTCACAATGCAAAAACAAAAATACCATAATGCGGAAAAATGCAATGTCAAAAACTTGCAAAGTAATCTTTTTGATTACCTAATTCACATTTTGCATATTATAACATGAACATGTCACATCCAATTCCAAAATTTAAAAAAAAAAAAGAAAATTACCAAGTAGTTGCTTATGCAGTCCCTGTAATCAACCTTTCCCGTTCATCTAGCTTTTTGATCTTCACAATGCCAAAGAGCACTTGAAAACCAAATATTGCACAGAAAACATATGCTATAGTGGCAGGCACCTGAAAAAGGTCGCATGAAACTTGGGAATGAAAAAGTACCACTACAACCAGACCATCAATTAATTGAATTGAAAATCAACACAAGAAAAATAAGTGAGATCGGAACAGCTTACCCTAATTGAGTTAAGATACAGAATTGTTGCAAGATTTATTAGGCTCCCAGAAGCTATTGCCTATTAAAAAAGCAACATAAATATGCATCATCCTACCAACTTTTTTCATCTTTGGTCATATACACACATCCTACATATATCCGAAGTATTGATTCTAAAAAATCAAGCATGTGGTTTATAATAAGTATGTGAATGAAATATACTTCTGTCAACTGTCCAGAGCCAATTTACTATGTACATCCATTATTCACTTGAAAATCTCTTGGAAAAAAATTAAGAACATTAGGTTTTTCTATGTAATTTGAAAAATGATGATTCATGCCTTCACAACACATGAAAATACTCCTGCATGCAAGGCACTCACAAATATCCCAATTTTTTTAAACTGATTAAAAGAGAACTACAAATATTTGAAGGCAGGTAAGCTTATTCAATGTAGTTTTATATTGTCCGAACAGGAAGTGGGTATCCATTTTCATTTCCATATTTAATGAGTTGATGCTAATGCAAGTGTGTTCACACAATAGCCAACAGTTACTTACAATAGATGCTAGATAATAAATAAGAAGGGCAAGCATGGCTACTAAAAATGACAACAGGCTATTAAATGGACTCAATCTCTCAAACCAAATACCAAGAAACAACTAAACTTATAATTTCACTAAGTCAGATGCCAGATTCACTCACATTTCCTATTGTCTTCTGGACAGTGGCAATACGCTGGAATGCCCTCTCAGATTCCAGAGTTCGGACTCGGAGCTTTAGATCGCCTTGCTCCTGTGCAAGAATAAGGGCGGGAAGATGTCATCTAGAATAACAGAAATGCAGAACAAAAAATACAAATCAAACAAACAACTAAAATTGTATCAGCAAAAATCTAATACATACCAATCTTTGGATGATTTCAGCAAGCTTTTCAACCCTATCAGCCTGTCTAAATAAATTGTAAAATGCTTGAGATTGTCTGTCCCATCTCTTTCTGAAGTCCTGTACATTTAGAAGAAAGATATAAGAAAGGAAATCATAGTACTTAGACTGAATTCAAACATGGAGGAACAAGTTCGTGACTGCCTTTAGGATAACTTCAACTCCTGCCTCACGGAATCTTAGCAACTCCAGAGCATAACTACAGGACCAGGAAAACTAGTCATATTAGATATGCAAAGCATATAATTTAAAACTTTTAATATCTAAAAGGTATAAAAAAATTATAAAGTATGAATACGATACTAACGGTTTGGCAATCTCAGTAATATCAAAACGAGGATCAAGGCCCTTTCCAATGCCATCCAACACTGCAAAAACAATGTTGACTTGTTACCTTGCAGTCACAAGCATAGAATGTGCAAGAGTAACGCATTAAACTCTTAATAATCACCTGAGAAGGCCCTCACAACAAATGTGAATGTAGCAGGAAACCGAAAGGGCTGGTCTGCTGCAATGGCTAATAAATCCTCACCTGTTTAAAGTATGAGAGCTATGAATAAGTGATAAGCCTATGGATTGCAAAATGTTATTTAACTAAATCATGTTTGGTTTGATGGAATGATGAAATGGGTATGGTAATGGAATGCTTATTCCTATGTGTTTCATTTTGCTATGAAAATAAATAAAATGATGACTTCATTCCCTTTTTTGTTTCATATGTCATGAATGATTTAAGTAAATACAAGAAAAGTAGAGGCAGGCCCAATGTGAGCCAACCAAATTATCGGGATGAGAAGGGCCCATGTCAGCTCAAGCTATTTCTTTTCTTTTTTTTTTTGTCTAAAACAAACATATTGGCCCAAAAGGATTTTGTACTTCAATGGGTAAGCCAGGCGAGATGGGCCAATTTTAAAACATGTTGGAAAATGGAAATGGATTCCATCACTTCTGTAATGGAATACATATTCCCATAATTGTACACAAATGTCCATTCCCATTCCAATGACTTAACCAAGCATGGGAATAGGAATGATCCATTCCATCCAACCAAACTTGCACTGCACTAATACAACACACACAAAAAATTCTTATAGTTGACCCAGGTCATGTCAAACTTCACAGATGAAAAAATCTCTTTAACCAATCAGGAAATCCAAGTTCAAAACGTAAGTATATAGAACTGTGTATTGCTTTTCACCTGACCTACTTGAGTGCTACTGGATAAAATAATAAGTTAACAACCCATAGCCAATAGCCCAAACAATATATCCTTCCTTATAGCTTGTCTAATTTTATCTTCACTAATTTCATGAACAATAATCCTTGTATGCATACATCCAAATAATCTAAACTTAAAGACACACTAGACCAGGTGCATTACCAATAGCAGCCAGACGTTCTTTCTTCTTCATTACTTTTTCCTCTTTGCTTAATGGTTGTTTGAATCCAAGTTCAGCTGTTGCCATCTCTCTCTCTCTCCTTTGTGCAGCCAAACGCTCTTCAAAACTATAAAAAATTAAAGTTGAAGAGCTCAAGGTCAGAGTTTGCAGTAGGTTGCTAACACAACTAATCAGTACAGATATGTATCTCTAAACCATAAAATAGAGGGAAGAAAATATAAACGTAAAATATCAACAATTACTCAAAAATTTTCAGTAACAATTTTCAAATAAATATCATTATTCCTTTTTCTTTTGGTAGGAAAAAAAGTTGAGACCTTTTACTCTTTGAGTTGATGCAGTTTGATCCTTACTACTTGAGATAACCCTAAGATCACTATATTCTTGACATAACTAATCAGGACAGCCATGTACTCAAAAGCACAAATCCCAGTCAATCAACAAAATTTTCCTTTTCCAAGATAAAAGGCTTAGAATTTCCTATTCACAACACTTCTTTAAATAGTTTTAAGCAGCCTCTGCAGGTATTGCAATCAATAATTAACAAGCTACTGCTAATGATATTGATTTATAGAAATACTACTGCTAAATCTATGTAGGTGTTTTGATTTATATGCATTCCCACTAAATGGATTTAATAAACTACCTGTTGAGGAAGAACTGTGCTGTTCGTTTAACAGCAGTCATATCTCCAGTTGGGACAAGAACACCCATTTGAATCATTGATTGAAGGACCTACATCAGTACACGAGCTTCATTTGGTAAGTAATTTAAAATCAAGAACGGAATATCATGCTAGATTTTCCATGGCCTAATGGAAAACCATCCATAAAAAAAGTTACACTTTACCTTATCTGGATTCTTCTCATAAATTCCATAAAAAGCTTCAAGTAAACCTTCTCGGATATTTTGACTGATACTGTAAGGTGCAACACCAATCATAACAACAATTAGCAAATGTATTAATCACACCAAGAGTAAAATGTTTGACTTGTAAATTCATATTCTAAATATACAGAAAAGATAAAGAACATACCTTCCCATCATTCCAAAATCATAAAAGATCAATCTTCCACCATTGACATCATCAACTGCAATATTTCCAGGATGCTGCACGAACAGTGTAAATATTAGTTACAAGAAGTATCAAATCAAACCTCTTGAGGGATAATCATAAAATATGAAAAATTGAAAATTCATTATTCCTCACTTAACACTGTTTCTTCCCCAGAGAAAGGAAAAAAGACATGCCATGGCAATATTTTAATGAGTTCCTAAAATAGTGTTTTGGATGCTTGGCAATCACTATTCCTTATCATGGTAAGGAAGTTACTTCTAATCTAATGCCCTTGTGAATAAGCCCTAGGGAAGCTTCCCAAGACAACAGATGATAATCTATGTGGCACAAGCAGCATTGTTTCTTGTACCTCGGGTAACAGATGCTTGAATGTTAGTATAAGAGCAAATTCAAAGATAGTGAACATAACAGGTTGGCTACACCATACGATTTACCAGTTACTAGACAATCCAAAAGAATCACTAATGCTCTGTTTGGATTAGAAGTGAAATACAGAGAAAACTCAAACAAACATAAGATGAGAGACAACTCAAAAACCACTCAGCAATTCAAAGAACAAGAACGCACAGGGTCAGCATGGAAGAATCCATGTGATAAAATCTGCTCCAAGTAAGACTCAACTGCATATCGCCCTAACCTGTAGAAGATCAAGCAGACATTATATTAATTTGAATTTTAGATGCCATAATCAGTTGTTGATATGCACATAAGTATGATGTAAAATGCCAATAGTAACTTTGCTTGAAGAAATTCAGATGACACTAACCTTTTGCGGTCAAGACCCAGTTGATCTAAAGCTTGTATTTTATTTATTTTAATCCCAGGAACATACTCCATTGTCAGAATCTGCATTGGAAAAATATTTAAATTGTAGATAAATACAAAAGATATCAGAAGTAAAAATGGGAAAGATGTATAATTTCTATATATTATCTATGATAACTGAAGGCTAAACCTGTGGCGTGGTATAATCCCAGATGATTGTAGGGACTTTCACATAATCCAAGTTTTTAAAGTTACTTGCAAATAGTTCTGCATTAGCAGCTTCCTTGGTGTAATCAATCTCCTGAAAATTGTTAATTCATGTTACATCAACAGGATTAGATAAAGCTGAGGATGTGCAGAAAACACATGAAAACATCATACTGAAACAAGAACAAGATCTACAAATCAACCCCTCCAAACCTGCAAATTAGCTGAAGACTCCCTTTATACATTGGCTAAGCTCTAATACTTGAAAAGCAATAATGTTGTTCAAGGTTTTAGAAAACAACTTATGACATGAAATTCTCAACAAACACGACTCTTGCTGTTACTGAAGCATTATTATTACACCTATAAACCAAAAATCCCTATTTGCCATTTTACTCCATCACCTAGCCAGGTAAAATTGTCTGCCACCTTATTCCTTCTGTCAAAACTAACAACTTTCTGTTTAAAATAAGAGCCTCGTAATCAACCTTAAGAAATCTTAACTAAAATGTTGTTATGAAATCTTCCATGACCAAATGGAACTTCATTGGTTTCCCCATATGGAATTTCAAAGAGCAACGCCAGCTTCTTGACAAACTCAATATGAATTGTGATCACCCTATGCAATCTTTATATTTGAATTCACTACAGCAGAATGACATCTTTATGATGGAGAAACATATATAATTTTCTTCTGTTGATCTCATCTAACCTAAGAGTGCAACATGATTCCAGAAAATCATCACCTGATATAAAACAGAGGCACACTCATCATAAATAGCAACCCAGTCCCTCTTTGCACCATCTGATTTGGGATCAATTTTTTGAAGATATTCAGCAATAATCTGGAGGGGGAAAAAAGGCCCAAGTATCAGTGTTTTATCAATTCTGCAAGTCTTCACAGGCAGGAAGTCCTATTATTAAAATCCTTCATACAAGGAAAAAAAAATTTAAACAGATCAATTTTTGAAAATGACTTGTCAATCCTGCAAGGTTACTAAAAATAAGAGTGCAAGTTAAGGAGCAAGTGATAGAATTATCAAAGAGTTATATCACATTTGCACACCACACTAGAAGGGCAAGCATTATATGAAATGCTTATAACACTGACCCTCAGGTTTTTAAGATCGATGTCAAAAAGAGCTTTGAGACCAGGCCTTTGCACTTTAACAACAACCTCCTGTCCCCTTAATCTTGCACGATGAACCTGACCTGCATTGGGGAAAAAGATGTTCGCCGTTCCTTTCTTCTAATCAAATATTAAACCTAAAGCCAAAGTACATTTAATTGGGTTCCCTTCTCTGATTGAACATTTACTGTTACAGATATGCATACAGTAAAACATTAATTACCAAGACTTGCAGCAGCTATTGGTTCATACTCAAAATGATCGAAGACACCTGCTAAAGGACTTCCAAGTTCTTCTTCGACAATAGCTATAGCAGTCTCTGAGGGAAATGGAGGAACTTGATCCTGAACCCAAAAAATAAGGTAACTTAGGCTTTGAAGAAATGAAACCTTAATATGTTTTAAACTTCTCAATTTAACCTCTTTCTTTTGTGAATGTGTGTATGTTTGTGTCTCAAAATTATTATCATCAGCTTTCTAAACTCCAAGTGAAATTATAAATACCAAAAACAAAAAAGTAGATAAAAAAAGGAAATATAACATAAGCACAACACAAGGAAATAATCTTATAAGTTCAACCCAAAACTCCAATTCAACCTGAAGTTCAGACAACTGGTCAACATATTCTTGTGGAAGAATGTCCACTCTTGTGGAGAATTGCTGACCAACTTTGATAAATGTAGGACCTAATCTCAGAATGCTCTCCTTCAGCCACTTGGCAAGGGCCTTTCGCCTTGAGGTTTTCTTTTCCTCTGTCATTCCTCCTGTAAATAATATCTTTGGGTCAATAAAAAACAAATGGTCACATTGTTGAAATTCCTAAAAATTCAATAAAAATTAAAAAGCACTTCACAATTTTTGTGTTAACAGGTTTATTTGTTGTTGTCAGGAAATGATTTCCAAACAGGCAAACTTGATAAATATGATAAATTCATAACAATGAGATTAACTCTTGAGGTCAAGCATGCACTTGAGCATAGATAGCATAGCAAGAATCAACTCTGGCTAGCATAACCAACCTGCCATACTTTATAAACTTTTATACTTCAAGTTCATATGCATGATAAGCAACAAATTAGATCCAAACTCTAAAGGCATATAGTGACCCAGCAGGATTCTAAAGCTAAAGAAAAACAACTAAATTATTAAATTGTGACTATAACATATAAGTAACAAGTGGCAAACAGGAAGAATAAATACACAAAAATACCAAAAAAAGCTAGTCTTCCATGATTGCAGAACCAAATGGTGAATAAGAAAATAGTAAAGTATACAGGGCTGAGATACTCCCTATTTAAATGATTGCTCTTAGTTTCCATTTCCCACACAGCTTACAGCTAAAAGTAAACTTCTCTACCATATGTTAAAATTACTTGTTGATGCTATATGATTGCAATTACTCAAATGCTCGCCCATTAAAATATAATATTAGAATTTTAACATGCAGGGAAAAATGCTTAATTGTGTGAGTATTAGCATTACTGATTCCAGCATTCACTACTGATAGAAAACACATTGAATACATTCTGCATTTGTTTATCAAATCCATAAAATAAACATATAATGGAGCCCAAGTGCCTCCCAAGTCCCATAATAAGTATTCTAAGGGTCACTTCAGCAGATTCATGAACACCTCATTTGCACCATGCCAAGCAAAACAACAAACCTTTATATGAGAACTTGCGATTATTCAGCCAAGACTTGAAGATAAACGTTATAACGAATCCCCAAATCTCCAACGTCCTCTGGATCATCGAGTAAGTCTTGAACCTGCTCCAGCGACCTCCAGGTGCAACTGCCACCTGAAAAAAAGAAAATCACAAGTTATTCTCACTCATTCATCTAACAACACAGTCACACTAATCAACATTTTATGTGAACCCAGAGTATCCTCAAATTGAGAGCCAAAGACTAATCCCTTTGGAGTACGTACTAAGATTCATTTAAGGAATTAACCTCTCTTAACAGATGTTATTCTATATACACACTGACCTGAAGATCTCCTCACTCCTAATTAACATTGTACAAACAAATACACTCGTATTCATACCTCAATTGGTGCTTCCCCAGTTTGCTTTTTGAACCAGGCCTCCTCTTTACCAATCTCCTCCAACCTCTTCTTTCTTCCATCTTCCATCCGCTTTGACGCTTCTGCAGAATCTTCAACCACTTCCGCCGCTACACCATTGCCATTGCCATTGTCGTTCACGTACTTCACCAAGCTTCCATTCGCATTCTCACTCTCCCTAACGCCCGAGACGCCGTTCGCGTAACCGTTAACGGAGCCGTTAGCACCGTATTCGCTCGCGGCAACTCCGTTTCCGCTCCATTTCACGTCGTTCACTCTGTCAATGACGGCACCTTCTTCCTTGAAGGCGCGGATTCGCGTACGGAGAGCAACATTGTACCTGGAGTTCTGAGAGCAAAATCTAGAGAGAGAACGGCGTCGTTTGGGGGTAATTTGCGGCGCAAGAAATTTGAGCTCAAGTAAGAGTAGAGAAGAAGAGGAAGCCATTGACAGGATCAAACTCAAAACCTAGATTTCATTGCTCGTGAGAAGAGGAAGAGCAAGAGTTGAAGTGAAGTTGAAAAAGAAAAAGGAGTGGGAAGGGGGTGGTGATAAGGAGGACACGTGGCAAGAAAAAGATGAGGCCATGAAGGTTATTGGTGGCCACAAAGGACTTCTTTGGACGCTTTATGCTTACGTGTTCTAATGAATGTGGATTCTCTTATCAAATCAAACCAATCATATTTTAAGTTAAATTTACTAATATAATTTATCAACATTGAATCCTTATTCAACTGTTCTAATTATCTAATTGTGTGAATGTGTGTTTTCTTCAATTTCAAAATCATGAATTCAAAAATAAAATTACATTGAGTTAAAAAATAAATTATTAATTCATTTATACTTATTAAAAAGTATAAATTATTTATAATGCATTTAATAAAAAAAATATTTAATTCGTTTGTTAATATTTTTATGAAGAGATATTCATTTTATTTATAATTTTGTTTAAAAAATTAAATCATTATATAATTTTGTAAAATATTCTCTGCTCCTTCCTTTCTTCTCTTTTCTCTCTTCTATAGCAGCACCTATTGGCTATTGAGTGCTTAAATTTAAAATTTCATTCTTATATGATTGAAATAATTAACGTGAGACTCCTTAATTATATAAAACTTGTTTATATAAATAATATAAGCCATTGTTTTTTACAACACAATAAAAACAATTACTTTTGAATTGCCAAATATATTCGTAAATAAAGGCAATTAAATAAATATTATTATGAAAATAAAATACACAGGACCACAATTTCAACTGTCGTCAATGATCACTAATTTATCTATTGTAAATATTTTATATAGAATTTGCATTTAAAGACGACAGAGTTGTAAAAGTACTAGTAACATGATTCATGAACTATTAATTAGACAGTTTATTAAATTTGAAAATAAGAGAGAATATCCATTTATTAATTTGATTATATCAACCATTCAATTGGATTCAAATTGTTTTTCAATAATGATCCATTCCATCAGGTTCATTTATTTTAACTGGAATTTGATTTTGTCAAAATTAAATAATATAGAATTAACCTAGTTTATTGTCATACTATTTGAGTTTTAATACCATATAATATATACATATATATATCTAAATTATAAAATTAAATCGATCTATGATTAAAATATATTTTATAATATATATTATAAAATAAATAATATAAATATTATATTATATTTTGAAAAATACCATTCATTAGAAAAATAAGCTTTATTATTAATATATAATTATTTTAAAAGGTTATATTTTTTTAAAAGAATATAAAACACTGGATTGAATTGAGATAATTTACAGCGTGTTTGGATATGTGTTGGATATGTATTTTTGACATGAATTTTCATATTTCCTGCGAAGTTATTCACTGTCGCTTTTATGTTTTAAACCATTCAGATATTTTTCTTTTATGGGTTAGTGATGTATTTTTTTTTTTTTTGTTCGAGTTATATCGCGTGAATTGACCCCATTGGAGTGATAATGATAAATTTTCAGATACGGCTACCAGTATTTGTGAAAATGGCTGAGTGAGTTGTGACTTGTGTTACTAATTTGTATCTATCCAATAACTTTTATTCTGCTTGGTGCTTGAAAATGGGATGTTTTTTATAAGTATTCATTATTCCTTGGGTTTGAAGGCTTGTTTTTAAGTGGTTTTAGACAATCCTAATGCATTACTTATGATATTGTAGGTTGATTGGCTAGGTCATGATATTTACAATACATCATATATACAGTTTTTTATTTTGCAAAATTTGCACAAAATTGAGTTACAGACATCCATATAAAAGTTATATCTGATTGATCACAAAATTGAATTTTTTCTTGAGAGAGAGAGAGAGGTGACAAAATTGATTTAATGACAATATTCCAATAATTGGTCCCTTTCTAACAAATTGATTGATGTATTTTATAATTCCAATAATTGGTCCCGTTCTAACAAATTGATCTCACGTCACAGCTCAAATATATGCTGAGTATTGACCTAAATTACAACTGATCGTTTTCATTTAAAAATCCTTCAATTCATTTCTAATAACACGATGAAATATTGGGTTCAAAATCCTATTTAAATCTTCTCAAACTGCAACGATTTGTTCATGTTAACATCTGGATGGCATTATCCACCATGCGTTTGTACAAACAGTGACTACATTAGGACCAAAGCAAGATAATTAATTTCCTTGTTGAGAGTTGAGACCCGTGTAGAAAGGCTCGTGCTACCTATACTACCAAATATAATTTAGGTCTAACGTTCACTGTGAAAATAAAAGAAACAAAAGCAAGGAGTAGTTTGATCTCATAACAGTATAATATTATCTTATATATGTGTGCCTATATAACTTATTCATATCATAATAAATAATGGAGTTATTATCTTAATTTGAATATAATATTGCTTATTTAAATTTGATTATGGTTTTTCATAAATTTATGAAGAAGTTAAAAACCAACAATAATACCATGACGATGGAAATGGTAAACCAATATATATATCAGCTACATTAAAAAAATAAGAAAAATAAAACAATAAAATAAAAGAAATTTTAAACAAAAAATAATTATATTTTTCGTAATATATTCTACCATATTGGAATCTTTTAATTTTTAAATAAAAACTATTGCATCACAGTGTGTGTATATAGATGAAGAGAATCTTATCACTATTATGAATGGCCTGCTGCAATTGTACTAGCTCTCTCACAAATAAATATTACGTTTAGAATCATCCTCCCCTAATTCTCCCTTCAACATATTTCTGAGTTCTGATTGTGATGTTATCTGACTTTCTAGCATTCTCTGAAAGCCGGCAAGTTGACAAACAGATTTGCAAATGGTATATTATAATTTATATATTATAACTAAAATATACCCATTGTGGTAATATCTTCAAATTGTTTTATTCAGTTGTCAATAATCCTCAGGCTACCAGCATAAGCACAAGCAAAGACTATTCACACACATAATATGAATATTTAATCAATCATGATGTAATCTCACTTCACGTATTTAGCTATCAACAAATGCAAACAATTATTTTCAAACTTTACAGAACAGAATAAAACTAAGCTTATAATGCATGTACACAATTGACCACTACTTGTACTACATATTAGGTTCTCAACAAGAATGCCATAAACATCTCAATCTTGTATCTAAAATTAGGCAAAGATTTTGGAATTATCATTTTAACTTACCTACATGCATGAGTATTTTCCAATTAAAATAAGTGCCTATTGGCTGGATGATGCAGAGCAATATATAGACAACTTTACTTGTTCTTAGTGGAAGAAAAGGATCGAAACAGAAGTACAGCTAGCATACAAGTTTAGCAAAAGAAAAACGAACAGCAGATATTTGAAGCCAAAGAATAAGAAACCAGAAATCGATGATTGGTGAACAGCTAGAATAGAATCTAAAAATGAAATATTGCCCCTAGCTTTAAAACACTAGCATGCAATTGTAACTATAAACAGGAACAAAAGGGTTGCATGAAACGTTTTTTGTTCATCAACTTTAATTGGACACAGACCCCAATTAGCATGGGTTCATTAGAGACCGTAATTGTTACTTTGATGTCATTTTTAAATTGTATTTGCGCATTTAATAGTTCAGATCCTGACAAATTTGCTCTTTTTATGTGTGTATTATATTTTATGCGTTAGATCACGTATCATCGTACGTTGTTAATATAATTCTAAGTTTGACTTATTAATTTCCAACTCTGTCAAACTAAAATAGACATTATTGTGACAGTATAATTCACATAATAATCATTTTTCATGTCCCATCCATCCAATAATTGATTTAATTGATAAGAATACAACTCATAACTTATAAAGACTGTAAGTTTGAATTTCCTTGTTAAAGTAAAGAATTTGCTTGTAATTAATATATAATTACTTCTATATAAACGTACACTCTTAGGTCTTGAAGCCTATCTTAAATGTCCCAGTGACCCTAAAAAATTCAATTAACCTAAACTTTTATTTAACAAAAACAAACCCATCCAATAATTGAATTTTGTATGTGCAGCTTGTAGCTACCTCTCTTAACAACAAATTAATATCCAAGACAATACGTAAGAGCCGGTCCAATATATATATATTTAGTACATGCTTGGTGGATTTAGCTTCCATGTGTCAGAAGCCTGTTTGATAGCTTTAATCTGTGAGGTTCTGATATTTTTTTTCTCAGAATCATGCAGGTGAGACTTGACAGGTTGGAACTGATCAAAGAACCAAGCCAGTTTAAGACATATTCGTTAAGGGGAAATACAAAAGCTAAAGGGTCTTTTTTTGGTCTATGCAATTTTTTTTTTCTCTTTTATTTCCACATTAATTGCATTGTTTCAAGAAATAGTCAGGTGGAAAATAAGAAAATTGGGGACTGAGGACTGAGATGCCTTGAGATGATACTGTCCTGCAATATGTATGTGATGGAAGAATCTCAGTGAGACAAAGCAACACAAAAGCGTGGCAAAGTGAAAGCATATATCCCATTGCTTCATCTTTTCGAGCCCCTTTTTTAAAAAGCCGTACAAAAATAACATATGCACTAGTACGAATAATTCACGTTATGGGGTCTGATTAAGAATTCCAAACTAATTAAAAGCCAACACCATTTTACCTTGTAATTTTCAAACAATGACAGGCTTTGATATTTAGTTAATTAGTTCTTGATCTATCTGGAAAGCATTTTCTCTTTTTCCCAAGTACCTAAATAAAGATGGGATATATACGAAATATTTTGCCAAACACCAATGCCACAACTTTCAACTTAATCCACTGCATTATACTCATGAATAAGTTCCATATTAAACTTTGAACCTTCCTGTCTCTTCTCTTCTGGCCCTCAAAAATTTTCTTTAATCTATATAATAATCTCTCACATGACCAATTAGACACAAGATTCAAGAATGATATTTCTTTAATCAGCATTGCCGACCCTATCTATTTGTTCATTTTTTTCAATACATAAAAAAAAAACTGGTCCAATTCACTTCTGACAAGGTGTTACGTTAGTATTTGATTTAAATTTGAAAGTTATTCATGGTCATTGAATAAAACTATAAAAGTACTATTTGTTTACTTTCTTGTTTTCATTTTTTTTATATGACCAAGGGGGTCCTCCTAGTCGATATAAAAACCACCCTTTGTGATCTTCTTCATCAATCACCCTTTGCTTTCTTCCAATATTCCACATCAAAGCACCTTTCCACTTTTCCATTCTATATCCCCCATCTTTTCCTCCCTTATTAAAAGCCGCATGCAGCACCTAAGCTAAGCATAACTTGTACACACTTACACTTGCACACATAGGGAGAGAGGGTGAAGGTGAGAATCTCAATTGTTTAGCTTATTCCGTGAGTGACTCTATTCTATTCCATTAACATGACAGGGAAGAGAAACCAAATTACAACAAGTCCTGTGGGAAGTCCAACATCTGGTAACATCTCAGACAGCTCCTCCTCAAAAGAACAAGACAGGTTCCTCCCTATAGCCAATGTTAGCCGAATCATGAAAAGGGCACTCCCAGCCAATGCCAAAATCTCAAAGGAAGCCAAGGAAACAGTTCAAGAGTGTGTGTCTGAGTTCATAAGCTTCATCACTGGTGAGGCCTCAGACAAGTGCCAGAGGGAAAAGAGGAAGACAATCAATGGTGATGATCTTCTTTGGGCCATGACAACACTAGGATTTGAGAACTATGTTGGACCCTTGAAGTTCTACCTGAACAACTACAGGGAAACTGAGGGAGAAAAGAGTTCTATGGCAAAACAAGAAGAACACTCTCCAACTCATCAAACCAATATTGATGGGGTGGTGGTTGAAATCAACAAGTTGCATCATTCTGTGGCAGCAACCAACAAAGCTGCAGACTTCAACACTTTCAGTGGTGGTGGCTTCTATTCTGTGGGGCCTCAAGTGGCTGCTCCAAAGAGCTTCACTGAGATTGGAGGGATCAATGGCTATAGAGAAAGTTCCATTGCTCAAAGTGCGGTCAGTGGTGATCATGATGCAAGTGGCAATAGAATGATGCCACCCAACCTACGTTATAGGGTTGAATGGTAGATGTGATATGCATACCAACAAGTTCATGTCCCTTCCCCATTATATATTATATCATATCATATAGTATAATATATATAAATAATATTTTTATTATGATATAACTTTCGTTGCTGATTAGCTAGACCAGGGAACGGATCAGTTTAATTTCTTGATATCTAATGGTACAATATTTATTTCACACACTTGGAGAGGATATATTAAATTAGTATTATTTAGTTACTCAATATATATATATATATATATATATATATATATATATATATATATATATATATATATATATAACACAGTTTATTGGAGTTTGGAGTGTTTAGTAGTATTTATCTTGTGACATGAGTCTTCCTTAGTGTTCAAGTCAAAATGTTCACGAGAATATCTCTCTAAGATCGTATCGTACGGTACGAGATTGTGATGCAAAAAAGATAATCCATGAGTTCATCTTCTTCATGTTGTTTGGGCGCTGCCAATTTTTATTGTAGAAGAGGTGAAAACTGAAAACTTGTCTACATTTCAGCTTTTAATTGTCTTGGATTTACTCTTTTACTTGGACCCTTTTCATCAATTCAGAATTAATGCAACTTTATAAAGTGCTGATGAACAAAGAGTCACATTTCTATCAACGAATCTCAAATTAATTCAAGCCTTTCACCATTGTATCACCCTATTTAACTCACATTGTGAACATGGCCATTGCATACAATTTTTGAGAACAAACTAATGGAAAAAATTAACAGGCAACTCAGGAAGGTGAAGAATTACAATCAAAATAAGACTTGTTGATTATTGATTAGTGTCCATTGTTCAAGCATCAATCCTCTATAGACTATATGGATAATACAATATAATTTCGAAGATTAGCTCTCTAATTGAAAGGAAAGAATCGAAATATTTTCATTCTCCCGGGTGATTCTTTCTGACCAACTACATCTGGCAGTAGTTAGTAGAAAATGGTATATCATCAGCGGATCAAATCTTTCTTTAGAGAACTATTGTTTGAAAAGAAAGGGTTTATATGATTTGTATTATGAAGCTATTAAAGAACAATTACTCTTTTAATAAGCAAATGAGTGTAGAAAATTAGTTAAAAAATTTATTTGGTGCATTTTATCTATCGATGATGTTTGGTACAGTAACAAGACAAAGCAAGTTAATCCATTTTTAAAAAAATAGGTTAATTAAAATGCTTAGTCTGACGTATTTAAGGAAAATCAGTAGGACAAGTGGAAAACCCACTTAATAATTGTTTTAAAAGATGAATAATAGGTTTGCAAGTTAACTCAATGATTGTTTTGAAAGATAAACTAAAAGGTTTACTTGTCCAAAAAATTTGGTAGAAATTTATTTCACTTTTTGTAGAGTTGTCCAAAACTTGACAAAACATGATTAAAAAATGTTAATCTACATAACCTTTCATTTTACATAACTTACATGTGATTTATATGCCTAACTCTGCCTGAAAATGAATAAAAGGGTAAGATAACTTTAATAAATAAATAAAAAGAAATTTAACAAAATCTACTTCAGCTTCAACATGACTCCTAGGTTGCATATAAAAGTCAGCTCAAATAATGTACCTTATTTTAGTTAGTTAAATTAGTTGAGATTTAACTTATTTTGTCTCTTTAATATATAGATATTCTTTATTGAAAGTAATTATGTTCAAGGATAAAATTATTATGAATAACAAAATTTTCTGACTAATAAAATTAAACAAATGTCAATTGATATGTGTTCGATAATAATCACGGTAGTTTTAGTTACAAATTTTAAAATTAAAAAACTTATTAATATCATAATAGTTTTATAATGATGTGCTTCTTTAAAATATTATTTGGCAAAAGAATAAATTTGTAAAAAAAACAAGTTTTAGACTAAAATAATATAGATATTTACAATACTATCCAAAAAAGTTTTTCCAAAGTCAAACTTTCAGACACTTTTATTAAAACTAATCGTTTTATGTTTTGCACAAAAGACATTGTATTAGAAAAGCTTTAACAATCTAGACTTCTCAATTGCCATTCTTATTTAGAGGAAATTCAAAAATAATTTCACTAGCATGATTTCATTTTTTATATATAATGTATTCTCTCCTCAAATTCTTCAATAGTCATTAAAGTGTTATGATTAGTGTTATGATTGTAAGAAACATTATTATCTTAAGATGGTGTTGGTCTAGATAATTGAAATCATCTCTATATTTTATTAAAAATCAAGAAAGTATGACTCAATCGATTGTAAAGTGTATGTGATTTATTATAAATATCCTGGTACCTAAGCTTGATTCTTTTAAATAAACAAACAATTTTTGTGTATACTATGAGGTAAGTTAACACAATCTAATAATGAACAGTAAGGTGTATTATTAAAACTTTTTACCTTTGATTTGTTAACTAATGTACTAAGAATACTCATTAATATTCTTAAGCAATTGTTTTTTTTTTAATTCTGATAGCTGTTTTTTTAACTCTGTTCTTAAGTAATTGTTTATTTTAAATACTCATTACCAAAGGAATTTAGTAAGAGTAAAAAATATCTCATTAGATCAAACACCCTTGGAATATTTAGAAAGACATAACTAGCCCACATTTGGAAAACGAGCATTGATTTCTGTCCCATCTCTAAGCCGAGACAGTAATTCAAAATGCATGGCTTTGTGAATTCTATTTTGAAACAGATGTATTCCTATGGTATATCATCTACAACAGAAATTCCTCAAGACTTGCTTTTCAAATTGAGCTTCGGGAGAACATGATCGTAAAAATTAACAATTAACCAATTTAAGCTATGTTTGCTTTTCCATTGAAAATTTGATAGCACAAATTACAACATACTTCAACTTAGTAAGAAAGGAAAAAGCACATTGAAATTACATCTAACAGCAACCTAAACAAGCACTTGATTTAAATGGCAAACAGGAACAAAACGCCCAAATATCGAGATAGATGTATTGAAATTCTACCCTTAAAAGTAAGAGCAACTTCATTAGCATCATAGAACTATTAACTAACCTATTTCAAGTCACATTGTACTAAGAAAATTTTCATAGCAGCTACGATATTATAAACAGCATTTTCACAACTGAGCCACATTAAACGAAACAATAATGAATTGATTTCTTCATTTAGCTATTAGTCAAAACTGTCGTACATCTAATTTTGAAGGGAAAAAGAATAATCTAAGAGAAAACCAAGACATGCAAGAGCCACCCAAATTGCAGCTCCAGAACCTCAGAAATTCTCTTCACCATGGAAGCCAGAAACATCTCTTAAATTCCTCCCAACACCTAGTTCACTTCTCTAGGATCTCTGACCTACATACAGTTTTACATGGTATATGTCACTTTAGACAACTACACTGTCAAAGACAATTTGATGGGGCACCAGGGGGTTGCCTCCTGAACTACATAGTTCATAATAAACAAAACATCTCTTGTGTTAGGCAAAACAAGCCACAGAAAAATTGTCATTATTGTCTTGGAGCCAATCACAGAACCTCGTGAGCTTTTCCATAATACCTGTTAATGAATGGAGACTGCAAACACAGATAATGATACTCTGTAAATTATAGGTACAAGGAAAATGCATCTAATCAAAACCAGAAATTCAACAAATTGTGATATATTCTATATCAAGCTGCTATCCTACCCTGAATTGTCTTCCTTTTATTAACTCATTGAATATATGCTCACAAAGGTTATGTTCTTTTACACAACATGCCAAGAAATAGACAGATTTTGTGGTAAAGCAGATTAGTAGGGATATTTATTCTGGGAAGAAAATAGTTACAACCATAAAGATGTTGTCATTTCCATTTCTTTACCTTGTAAGCAGTACCAAATTAAATGTGAACCGGATTGATGAGAAGAGGGATAAAAAAAAGCAAAAGGAACTAATAATTCCACAGAAGTATAGCAGCTAATAGTTCAATGATTTCATTCCTCTAATTTGGAATAGCTAGTTGATTTTTTTAACAAAGTACGGGCTCTTCTCTCATCAACTCCTTCACTATAACAATCCAAAGTTGCAAAGGAGAATTTGAATATCTATTCCCATCAGTGCTTTCCAGACACACATATGTATGTAGGCACACCTAAGAAGCCCGCCATTCTCCCTCAATGTATTACAAGTTTTAAATAAGGAATTACCAATTTTCAGAGAATAAGCTAATGTAATAACATCAAATAAGACATGTGCAGCATAAATAAAAAAGAATAATAATAGAGTGGCTACTTTGAAATAAGATTGGCTATTGGGCAATTGGCTTCTACTTTAGTGTAAAGCACATGATCTTTTTAAAGGGCTTTCCCTTGTAAGTTGAGGGATTGGGTACCCTTAATTCATCAATGATTTTTTAATATTCTCCATAGTTTGTATCTTCTTTTTATTAAAATAAAAGGAGGACATTCTATGCTCCTAACTATCTGAAATCATCTTAGTCCTAATGAATTCATCCTTTGATCAAAAAGAAGAAAACAAAGTAATAATAGAATTCCTAAACACCTACCTTAACATTCGATACATCAGGTGCCTCTGGAGATTGAACAGGGTAGAACTTATAAAATCTCATACTCTCAAACGCAGCTTTAGTTTCCTCACTCATTTCTTCAATGGCTTTTTTTCGAGCTTCCCTTGCCTACAAGAGGTAAAAAAGGTATTTAAAAAACAAGCAGAAAGCAAAGCATAATGTGCAGAACCAACAGCACCAAAAGTACCTCTCTATTAGCTTTCTTTGCTTCACGAACCTTTTCCTTGACAAATTCCTAAAAAAAACAATACTATCAGCCTAACTTATTACTTAAAAAATACAGAAATTATGGAATAACTAGATGCCTTCTATTATTTGGTACCTTAAATGCATCCTTTTGATCTTCTGATAACTCCTCCTCCTCTATGAGCTTATCAGTAAACTCCTGCAAAATATAGAACAAAGCAGTCTCAGAGGCCTCTGCCCATTGTCATTTGATTTTCCAATTGCCCGTTACTATTACCCTCTCTCTATTAGGAGTTATTTGGTTTTGGAAAGAAAGAAATGTTTTCTATTTTCATATTTTAATTTGACTTTTAAAGTTTTAATTACAAAAGTGTCACCTTACTTTCACATTATTTTCTGTTTTCAAAGATTAGTATAGCAAACGGTGACTATTACCTATTTTCAAAGATTTGTATAGGAAACAATGATTTGTATACAGATATTTGAAAACAAGAAAACGAAAACAAGATAGCATTTTGTAATTAAAAGGCTAAAACATGTTCATGATCCCTAATAAATACTAGAATTTTGTGTTTGTTTCCTAATAAATTTTTTCTTTGTTTTTGCTTCCTAATAAAACCAAAATTTTTATTTTTATTCCTTGATAATTTAGCAAATTTTGTGTTTGCTACTTGATAAAAAAAATCAGTTGTTATTAGTCTTTTTGAAAGGGACTAATAACAAATGAAAAAAAAAATTAATAGGAAGCAAACACAAAATTCGCTAATTTATCAACAAAAAAAAAGAGTCATGAAACAAAAACAAAATTATTGTTTTATTAGGGACTCAATGCAAAGAAAAAATTTATTAGGGAACAAACACAAAATTTGGGTATTTATTAGGGATCAAAAACATATTTTATTCTAAAAGAAAAAACAAAATATCTTCTCACACCAATTGGTCCCTTAAATTTCCAGCATAATAACATCAAGCTTTATCAAAGATTTCAAAAGCATGACAATGATTTTAAAGTTGCAACTGCTAGCTGACTTAATCTGAAACTACAATCACCACAAAGTAAATTCATTACCTCAAGTTCATCTAATTCCCAATCAAATTCACAGAAGACCTGCAAACAAGATACATAAGTAATATGTAAACACTTACAAATTAGAAAATCAAACAGGGCACTAACCTGCCCATCTTGTTAAGAAAAATTTATTCAGAAAGGTCATTACATAACCATATTATACACAAAAGGATCCCAAAAATCCAAACACCGTCAATTCACTAGGAAAAAGCTTCATTAATGTAATTACCGGCTTTGGCTCAGCTGGATATATTATTTGAACTTCAGTACTCTGTTCAAGTTCATCTTCCTTAAATGGCTGATAGAAATCTGCAGAAAGAATAGCAGTCAATAAAAAACTCTCATATTAGGAACATTAATACTAACTGATGAAGAATCAGTATGCCTTGAACAAAATGAAGCATCAATAATTGATAAAAAAAAATTGCTTTGGCCAGAATCCACAATTCTCACTTTTTTATTTAATAAAATGTCGTTATCTTCTTCCTTGTATTAGATAGAACTGATATACACGTATGAGAACAATTGTAATATTCTAAAGCCAGTAGACTTACAAGGCAAGCAGTACTCATATTTCTTTAATCTATCCAACTTCAGATGTTTTAAAGCAGACCTGTACCGCAGGTTATAACATAGGTAAGATGAGTCAGTCATATTCATAAATAAGGTACATAGGGGTCAAACTGTAAAATTGTGCATGAGTAAAAAGCTTTACGTTAAAATGTCAACAACTACAGTAAAAGGTCAATTCATCAAGTTGCATATAGGAAATAAACTGTGAAATAAATACTCAGTTTTTCCCAAACATCCATTTTAAGATTTTATGGATCCACAAACTCATTTATTTTATAAGGCTTAGACTCCTGACGTTACTCACTTATTTCTGCATTTCGGGTTAAAAACCAACACGAATAGAACATGCCAAGGATAAATACTTAAGCAAGTAATCTATTGGAGAATGGAAACAGAAAAGCACACAGAAAGTTGAAGATTCTTCACACTACTTGAAAAACTACAGTTTTTTTGCTACATGCAGGAGAAGAATATGATGCAATCACCAAACAAAATTTAACGATAGACTTGTAGCTTACAAATTTTGCCTTGAGAAGTGAAAATGGAGACTAAAAATAACCAGAGAACAGCCAAAAGCACAATGAAAAGATTATTTAAGCTAGATAACCAATAACATAAAGGTATGTATATTTCTCCAAGAACAATCCATTCAGAAGATCTGAAACAAACTGTAGAATACAAAATTGCAAAGGGGAGAAAATAAAAGGTTATACCTTCTTTGGGTACAACTCAAGATAAATATCTGGGATTTCAGTCTATCAACTTGGCTATCTCTGTTGAAGACATAAAACCATAATGAAGAAGTTTAGAGATGATCAAGAAGCAATGATTCATAAACATACTTAAAAGAAACCACCAAAACAAACAAATTGAGATGAATACCTGTCCTCCAAGGGAATGTATGGAACCCAGTCCATTTTCATTTGCTTCATCGGAATTATCTCTTCAGCCTCTCTTTGAACTGAGTTTATCCCAATTTTATCAGATGGTGGGAAAGGTGATACAACCTGCAGAAGGATGTTGGAATATTTTCAAAATTAAAATCAAAATACAAATATCCAAATCATCTAAAGTGATACAAGGTTGCTCCATCATGTAAAACTTGCAACAAAACACATTCAATGAACTGGCATTTCCAAATTACACCTTGGCATTAAGGATATGATTTTAAATATCTAATCTAAGTCTATATACCATAGAACCATGCCCCAGAAGGAGAGACACAAATCACAGCAAGAGGAAACATATTATCGCATACTTGCAAAAATCAAACAGTATATTTTTCCTGAAAAAACTCAAAAGCAAGAATCAATTTGGTCATCAAGTGTTCAGGTCACTGACTTATGTAGACAGCCCAGTTTGACAACTTACAGCTACTACAACAGGTATGCAGACAACTTTGCTTTCCCCTTTAAACATGACTAATTGAGCTGCAGTCAGAAAGATCAACATAAGATAATGAAAGGCCAAATAATAAAGGGAAAACGGCTACCAAGCAAATCAGCCGCCTTCAAAATGACAAGAAACAAAGTCTGCAAGCCACTTACGCTCAGTGCAACCAAAGAGGTAAACCTTTTTCCCATACAACACGCCATTCTCTTCAAACGCATTCTGAAAAAACACACCCCCAAATCGCAACATCATCAGCAATTAGTCAAAATAAAGCATTTTATCTCCACTCAAAAACAGAACACCAACCAAAACCTAAGCAGTCTAATCCAATACTCACTTCTAGATTTGAGAAATCCCACTTGTATTGATAGACAGAATCCAATTGATCCCACTGCCATTACAACACGAAACAGTTAAAAAAAACACGGCACAGTCATAAACGAAGAAAAATCTACAAATTAATTGAACAAACCTCAGTTCCAACGGGGAATGTTTCCTTCCACAAATCTTCCTACACAATCCAAATTGACAAATACCATCTTCCATTAGTAAAACACAATGCAGATACGAATAAGAAGAAAAAACCTAAACACATATAATACAACCACTTCGAAGTATAGCTAACTAAAGCTAGACACGAAAAAAAAGGGAAAATGAAGCGCCGAATCAATATTTTCTTCTTAATAAACAAAACGGCTGCGTTCCATTCCGTTCTTCACAGCGTTTCTTGTTCGGCGCATATAGTTAAAGAAAACGGTTCGAATTGAAATCAAAAAACTAAACTAACCAAGTTGCGCTTGTCTTCGAAGTACTCAGGTTCGGATTGAGGCTTGGAGGTCTTGGCTCGTTTAGCTCGAGGCTGAGCTTTGGGCATGTTATCTTCGGGTGCGTGGTGTTTGGCTTCTTGGTCCTGCTTGGTCTTTCTCTTAGCTCCTCTCCTCATTGTGCTGGCTATAACCAAACAGGGAAGAAAGAGAAATAGGGTTTGGCTTTGGGTGGTGAATGCTGAATAGAAGGCGCTGGATCCAGATTCAAAATGGAGAGACAAGTTTTTTTTTTGAAACGCAACTACACAGACAAATAAATAAATGAATGAAAAAATAAAAGAGGTTTTATAGGGAGGGTGGGGGGCGTGAAAATAACGCACGCGGCTATAGTCAAATCTTCAAATAGTGGATTTTAATTACTATGATTCGATTTCGAATTAATTAATTGTCATAAATATGTTTTATATCTTAAAATTTAGGATAAATTTATTTTTAATTCAAATTAATCACTTTTTGCCTTATCATTTAGAAATAAAAGTATTTTAGTTCCTTTGTCCAAAAGTTCTTCGTCCAAACGTCGTCAAAATAAATATTTCTTTTCTCCCTAATAATAAGAAATTATTAATTAATTTACGTTTATTAAAAAGTTAATCATTTAGTTATTATTATTAAATTTATCAGTAATTATATTATTTATTCAAAATTATCCTTAAATAACTAATGTATGAAAAGAGAATAATAACAGTGGAGTTTTAATTTTTAAAACTAAATTATTTCATTCTCCTATTCTCATAGGAGTCAGAAATAGATAATTTGTAATATTTATTATTTATAAATTAAATTAATTAATGGTATTTTGGTCTAAAATTAATTAATACAATAGACATGTACAAAAGAGTTTTATAAAAAAAATATACTAAAGTTTAAAAACAATGTCTTGTAAAAAGGAATGGATAGAGTACTTTAATTCTTGCAATTTTAAAAATAACCTTAATTTTTTTAGTTATTAATACTCAATTAACAAAGGGTATTATAATTAACACTTATACTTATAATTAATACTTGATAAATATAATAAATGTTAACAAATGCTCAAAAACCATTATTAGTTAAGTAACTAAAAATATAAAGTTTCTTTAATGAAAGATACAAAATTATGTTCTTCTTGATTATTTTTTTTACGTTCTTCTATAATTTACACATTAAAAAAGTTCTTATTTTAATTCCTTAATCCGCGTCCTAAATGGTTTGCAAGAGCCTAATAATATTCCAATTAACTTATTTTTTATATACTTTCAAGAGTTGAAAGCAACAATTAAATTAAATATTGCACAAAATTTTAAGAGGAATATAATAATAATGATGCAGTAAAAGGCTTGCTATTGATAATATAAAATGTTTTATGCTTTTTCATTTTTTTTTATTGTCCCTAGACAAATCTTTTCTTCAAATTGTATAGATAAATTTATGGAATTGACATTTTAACCCGGAATCAGGTCAAATGTCAGAGAGTTTATAATAATATATACATACTTTTTAATCTGGACGTCTTTAGTTACGGAATCATGACATGATTTTATATGATCATTTTTTAATATTTTAATGATTAAGATATATTTTTTATTTTTATAAATATAAAAATATTCAAAATTCATAGGTAAAATTTAGAGTATAAATTTGCAAGTGGGAATAGCAATTTTAAGTCATGGGCAAGGCCTATCTTATTAAATAAATTATATCATGAATTATTTTAATTTGTAAGAAATTTAAATGGATTTTGTTTGCCTAACTATCACTTAAAAAATTTGTTTCTCTTTCCAATTCTCACGATGGAAGAATCATTACCCGAAAAAAGTAGTTCAAAATGATGAGAAAACATTTCATAAATAAATGAGAACATAATTTTGATGATCAGCTAGCTTTGTTTTGTTTCCTATGTTTTTGGGTTGAAGGAGCATCAGATTTAGATGATGTAGAATCAAGGCCAAGACATTTGAGGAATGCTTCTTTGGCTAAGTTGAAATAATAGCAAGGGTGGAGGAAATACACAGACGAACTTGAAGCCTCCCCTTCTGCAAACTCTTCTCTCACTATTCCTATCTCACCTTTAATACTTGTGTTCTCTACTCCCTGCCATGTCAATTTACTTTTAGTCAAAAGGAAAATAAATTATAATGCATATTTTCATGTAAAATTTTGTTATGATTAGATTATAGTTAGAGCCTATGATCTAATAATATTTAAACTCGAGATTCAATGTACACAAAAAGATTCCCATCTTTCTTTTATGCTTTAATAATATACTTATGAGAGAAATATACACAAAATTAAAACATGACACGTCATGAGAGAGGGGATCTATTCCTACTGATTAATATAAATGTATGATTTATAGTTTGAAGAGAATGTATTATTTCCTTTTGAAGATAGAAAGAAAAAAATCAACACCGAGTAGTTGACAAATGGTCATAAATTCTTGGGGATCTAGGAATTCAACAACAATAATTCTCTTTTTTTACCATATATATATAGAGAGAGACTCAGATAGGCATATTTGATTACTACGACAAATGAGAATAATGAATATAGATTATTTTTCCTTTTGATTATGGTGAAAAAAAATTATTAACTTTTATTTTAATAATTAAGATGAATAAATAAACAAGCATAACTTTTTATGATTCTTACATTTTTAAAATAAGAAATCGTTCTTTTATATATATATATATATATATATATATATATATATATAATATTACAATATATTCATATTTTCCCACACTACTCCAACCCCCCAAAAAATATCCCTACCCTTGTGACTTGTGAGTCGATATTAATTATAGATCCAAAATCTCATATAAACCATATCAACACCATTTTTAAATTCCATACCCAAATTATTTTTTTATTTACAAAGGTGGCATACCAACATGCACGAGGTCCCAGCTGCATACCAAAATTATCACTTAAAATACGTTTTTCAATCAGGATATTCAACACTTTTTAAAACAACAAATACTTGCTAGCAAAAAAGAAAGAAAAACCAGCAACGTATTGAATACAGACAAGATAAATTATTAGTTGTCCTTCTGAAAAGGAGTACTAGTAGTTAAACAACTACCCACATCAATTTCATTATTCAGTAAATTAGGACGAAATCCTTCAGGTCCTTTGGTAAAGCAGATAGAGTAATGATAAATGCTAATTCAACCGACAGATAAATACTATATCAAAAAAAGTAATCACTCACTGAAAGTTATATATACTATATGAATAAATCAATTAGAAAAATCAAATTTAGGATTTGGAATGCAGTAATAATTCTGACTAGATACTTAATATTCTTCCTTGACAGAAAACCAGGTTTGACCTACCCTGTACTAGTATAATTTTTTAAGGCGTTAAAGATCATTAAAGACAATAATAAAGCTTTTCACATCAATATTAAGGCAAATGTATATTTGATTTAAACCAATAACTAAATGTACACACTGGATGCCGTCAAACGTAACAGCACTAGGTAAGGTAACTACTGTGGCATAAAATGAATGAACAGAAACGTCAAATTTGAATACTTTGGTTGATGGCCTCAAGCAAATGGCAACAGAACCTTGCTTTCAAGCCATCACAATTTTATGTGGCAGTCAAGACTGAAGAGATTGACTGTTGAGACTTATTTAGTCTTATATGGTATAACCCAGTTTTTCATTTTTATTCAAAGATGAAAATGTTGAATCACTAAAAAAAACTTAGATACACTTTCATAGGTATTTTTGTTGTTCTCCAATTATAATTAGAATTTCACCTTAGTAATTCGCATTAATATTTAATAGAAATCTTTAGTACGAGAATTATTGAGCTAAGATCCAATTCTGATTAGAGAACAATATCAAAAATACTTACAAAGTCACATCTAAATTTTGTCTTAAATCATTACGCATGTCTCGAAATTTTGAAGGTGAAAATGAAAAGGGAAGACAATCAAATGCGGCATACATTAAATTCATAACAAAATAAGGGGACCAGGGGAGATTGTTGAAAGTTCACTCTCGTTTTTTTGGTTAATGTCTACTGTACCTAAACAAAGAAAGAGTCGGCGATCATAATTCATAACTTCAAAACAGGCGTAAAAAAAAAAAAACTTAAGAACAGGTAAATGACAACTCCTTTCAACAAAAAGAAAAGGTAAATGACAACTAAAACATTTTAGTCAATTTAATTTCTTTTCCTAACCAGAAACATTAATTACCAACCTAGAACTTTCTTAACCATGAAACCTCAAATCAGTTATCCACAAAAGTCAGTGGACCATTTAAAGGTAATTAAAATCCAATTTAAGGTTTCAGTTAGTGGCCTTAATGGGAGGGGTGCTGTAACAATCAACCCACTAATACTCCAATAAGATCTACAACCTAGATTTCTCAGATGAAAAGAACAATAATAGAAGCTTAATTTGAACTTCAACAAATCAACAAGAAATTGTCAGAGAGGACATTAAATAACCTAAGAAAATAAAACCAATATATGCAAACAAAGCCAAAATCTTAGATTTCTATGAGCCAAAGAAGATCTCTCACCCTTGGCTTATTTCAAAAGGCCAAAATATAAAAAGAGAAGAGGTTAGAGGAAGCAAGTTGCAATCTTTATATGCTGGGAAGCGTAACAATCCAAAAGGGTAAAAGAAAAAGCAAAGAAAGGGAAACGGGGTGTACCCGGGTGCTCTGAAGACGGTTGGTCACAGCAGTGGAACCGTGGTTGGAGGGTTGTTGAGTGTGAAGATCAGAATCAGTGGCAGAGGCAGAAGGAGAAGTTGTGTGGTGAGAGGGATCTAAAGTAATGATGGAGTGACAAAAGAGAATGGTAAGGAGAAGAAGGAACAATAACAGTTGAATCCATATGAGCCATGGAATCCAGAAACTATCTAACGTCAGCTCATCTCCAAAATCCAACAACATACTAGTTTAGATATAAGATAGATAATGAGAGAGAGAGAGATTAGAATCAGCAAAATGTTTTTGGTTTGGACTTTGGGGTTAAAGGCATTTTGGGGACATATGACCACACATGGTACAAATTAGCATAGGCAGTTGAAAAAGAAACCACGACTAGACGCTGACATGGAGGGAGCAATGCCCACACGTGAATCTGAATAATAATGATTCCAACGACAAAAATCAAAAATACACTCTTAACAAATTCCTAATTTCTTGTAATTTTTTTTTGAATTTACAATGTATTTTTAGTCTCTCTTTTAAAATTTAAATAAATACATTACAATTTTATGGATTTCGAAATTTAAAAATATGTTTTATTTGTTTGTGGATACGTGTAATTTAACACAATGTTATGTTTGGTACAACAACAAAACAACAAAAATAGAGAAAAGAGAGGATGCAAAATAGAAGAGAGAAAGGAAATTTCAATCGTTTGACATGGTAAAAAAAAGGAGAGATAAAGAAAATGTGAGTCTCACGTTGATTTACTTCATCGATAAATAATGAAGTTTTTAAGTTTTAACAATAACACATTTGTCATATAAAATAATCAATTAATTCTGTTCCACAATCAATTACCAATTGTTTTCACACCAAATTTAATCAATTATCAAGTTTGCGATAAATTATTTTAACAAAAATGATTTTAAGGGAAGAAAATCTATTATCAAAAGTTGATTAAAAAATTATTTTTTATTTTATTTTCTTTGTTACTATTTATTTTAAACTAAATATTTTTATTTTATTACTTACCTAATTTTATTTATTTAATTATCAAGTTTGTTTGGATTTATTTCTATATTATGTAGTTAAAAAATCCCTACTTATCAGAAAATATTAGTAGGATTGACTTACTCTAGTACTCCACTTTTAAGTTAGTGGAGTGTAATCTCTTTTTATCCTTTTTGTTGAAACTTGAAAGGTTTTATAAATTTAAAGACATCACAGTTTGCAGGTTAGTAAAACGCAGAACATTCCTCCAAGAAAGGTGAGAGCTTGTTAATCAAAATTTTAACAGGTCATTGAAATGAAAATAACAAATTAATAACAACATAATTAATAAATAGAGGTTAAATGTAATGTGGATGCTGCTATTTTTTAATTATGAACGGCAAACAGTAGGATTTGGCTTGTGCTTAAGAGATGAGTTTGGTTATTTTGTCAAGGCAAAGTCTTTTTCTATTGCTGGTATATTTCTCCTGTTGGCTTTAGCTTACTTGGAGGCTATGAATTGGGTCAATGAACTTGAATATATAAGATTATCATAGAGCTAGACTGCAAAGCTGTTGTTAATGGGCTAGAAGTAAAGGTATAGTTATATCTGATATAGGAAGTATTATAGTACATCCAAACATAGCCTCAAACTTTGAGATACATTTTGGTGGGAGACACAAATTTTATAGCTCATTGTTTAGCTTGGGCGACAAAAATTTGATGTTGATCATCAGATCTTTTGCCGAAATGAATTGAGTTTTCTGTTTTTTTTAAATAAATAAAAAAAGTAAACCACACAGGCACTGTATGATACGTGCTGCTCTACGTAGAGTAGGCATTGGTCTTTTGGTATTTTTTAAGAAATACTGTGCTAAGTTTTGACTTTTGAATACCTATTTCTTGGGAGAATTACGAGGCAGAGAAGAGACAACAATATAAACATTTGATTTGTATGAACGTCTGATGTTATAAAATAATATATATATATATATATATATATATATATATATATTAATAGTATAAATTTTTTTATAAAATTATTCAATCACAATTTATTAAATAATATATAGATATTCAACT
The DNA here is from genome assembly GCF_000004515.6 of Glycine max. Lineage (NCBI taxonomy): Eukaryota > Viridiplantae > Streptophyta > Magnoliopsida > Fabales > Fabaceae > Glycine > Glycine max. The sequence goes on from NC_038241.2 coordinate 37,099,151, forward strand.
CATATACCTTATCTTTAAGTACACATTTGTATCATGAGTTTTTCATGGTATCCTTCTAGAATAAATTAAATGGAATTATTGTGTTATAAAGCATACTTTATAGTATTGATTTTATTCATCGCTTTAAATGTTCTAAAGCTTTTGACCTTTAAAGTTTAAATGTCTTGATATTCTTTTCATTATTGAATTTCACTTCTTGAAATTGGTAAGAGTTGATGTTACGGTGGTTCAAGTTTGAGAGGTTTAAAATAAATTTAAGAATAATATCTTTTATTTATTTATAAAATAATTTATTAAAATTATCATTGTTTTATTTAAAATTTATTTTTAAATATAATTTTATAATAATTTTTTTAAGATATATTAGTACTAAAATAATTTGGAACCTTTTTTTTTGGGGTCTAAAGCCCTTATTTGGACTATTTGGGCCTTAAGCCAGCCTGCTACTATACTATAATATGCTTAATAAACCATTATATTGCAACAGCTTAACATATGATTTGTTAAGTAGGCAAGTAAATGGAAATTTGGGTTCTTTTCATATGGTTGGTTCAATTGGTAATTGCTCATTCCAATAAATACTCTTAATGGTTTTTGTTATTTGTAATATAATCCTTATCTTTAACTTTGTTTTAAGAATAACAGGGTTTTGCTGGAGAATTAGACAACATTATAGGAGACACTTTCTCTCTTTTGTGATTTTACATTTTCACCATATCATTGTCCCTGCCTCACCCAACAGTCATTGATTTCAGGCAAACTTCTTAAACGACATTTGTTATATTTTCTTTGAATATACTTTGAAGTTCCTTTATTTTCATGTAACAACTGAAGTTGTGTGGTTTTTTTTTTTAAGATTTATGCTTTTCAATTATATTTCACCGTACATGTGGAAGTTCACAGTTGTAATTATTTTTGGCCTGCCAAATTTACTTACCCCCACTATCAGACGAGTTATATATTCCTGTTGATTGGAATCATTGACTGATCATGAGGGAAGTACATGCTGAGATCAGTATCTATAATCCTAAACAGTGAAGTCAAGGTCAGGATCATGGGTGGTTTTTATGTCTATCTACTTTTTATTTTACTATATAGGATTATGAACTGAAAACAAATCAACAAAAAATTGTGTAAGTTGGAGTGACTCAAATAATAATACGCTTGCTAACAAAAAGAATCAAATAAAATTACCCTGCAATTGCAAGTGTTAAAATTGTAATGTAGCTATTGATAAATGATCGTATAAATTAATTCAATGTTAATTTTGCTTCAAGTTGCAAGTGTTGATGCTTCACCATAAATCACCACCAGTAATTATTCTAAATATTCATTCTATATATCAGTTACTCTCTTGGTCTTTTAACACTTATATGTTTTTGAAATTTATGACAAGGCTTTTGTTACAAAATTGAAAGTTGGCATTATTGTTTTCCTACTATAACGATGACTTTGTCCTTTAATTATGTTCTCTTTTTTCAAGATCAGATTGTTAAAGCTGAGAATAAACATAGTGAGCAACTCAACACTTTTAAAGAGGGACATGCAAAGTCAATAAGTGAAAGCAAAAAGAACTTCTTCATGTGAAGAGAGCACTTGATGATGTGAATCTTGAGCATGAAAACTCTAGAAAGGGAATGCATGAATTGCAGCTTAAGCTGCAACTTTCAACATTTGAGACACGGAAATTTGAGGAGCTGCATAAACAAATGGTTCAAATTTTAGGTTGTTGGTAATCACCAACCTCCATCTAAAAAGCATAATAATATGTGAAATCTATTATAGAATGATGGCTCTATAGAGTAAAGGCATCATAAATAGGCAACATAGAGTTTGGTGAGAGAAGAGTTTGATTACTGTTTTTTAGACAAGAAAGTCGATAAAATTTGTTACAAGGTATGAAATTGTTCTTAATTATCACACCCATCATCACTTTGGTATGAATTACTTGATTCTCTTTTCTTTTTTAATTAACTATGCAAGGAAACTTTATGGTTTTAGTTTTTAAGTAATTTTCATTATCATACTTTGTGTTTTGTATTTCTTTACTTGAGGGTCTTTTTAGCTAAAAGCAATTAAATATCTTTTGCTATCTACATGTTTAAGTAGATCTGAGACATTTTCTGTGGTGCTCAATAGGTATAAATAGGAACTGACAAGAGTTGAGCATACCCTTGATGCCCTAGTAAATAATTTATGGGAAATGCAACAATTGTGTTGGGTTGACACCAACTTTTCTCTCACTCTTTCTATTATCTTCCTCTTTTTCTTATAATTTGTTCATTGTCTGTCTTCTTCGTGAGAGTATGGTAGATGATATATTGAACCTTAAGTCTAAAATATCAAATAGATAGGTGATTGCAAATTAATGAATATTAATATGGTCAACTCCTTCAATCTTCTATGGTTTGATTTGAATAGGAACTTCTCACATATTTGCAGTTTGCAAACAAGCTAATATATATTTCACACTTAAGTAAGTTTTGATATTTGCTAATATATATTTCACATTTAAGTAAGTTTTGATATTTCTTCTTGGTAGAAGCTAATTATTATGATTTGATACTGAAACTAAATAAATCTATGTTTCATATACTTCTTCAAAGTCTTGACATTTTAACCCTCTCTATATTTTGTTTTCCATGTGGTGAAGGAGCTGATGCTTTGGAATTTTCAGCGGCCATGATGATTTTTATAATTTAAGGCTTTCAATTAAAGTTATAAATTTTCAATCATAATGCTAACTACTGTTCACCAATGAAGGAGCAAACTATTGATAAAAAGTGAGACAAGAGAGGGCAAAATAACTGAAGCAGAAACGGAATAGAGGCAAATCCTCAATGGTGCAAGGAAAATAGCAAACAAAAGGAAGGGATGAAGTTTTGGAGGTTTAGGCGTTTTTGGCCCTTTTGGAAAGTAGGCAATAAAACAATAGCAAATTAGCAATTGTCATTTTTTTATTTCTCCCACTTTCGAGTACCTTTTGCCCCAGTGAAATTATAAAATGCTTTATTTTGTTCACTTGGTTTATAACATATTGTACTGTGCAATACATAAATTATTATTGTACAATAAATATTTAATTGTCAAATGTCAGTTCCTTCATTTTAAATATCACAAACGAGTAAGACCCAAATCTTGATGAAATAACGTTTTATTTATAAATTTCTTTATTTTATTAAGATTTATTTTAGTTTATCGTGATGTAAATTTATCGATAATAAATTATTTCTAATAAATATTGTTATGATAATCACACTAATATATTTGTAACCCCATTGTTTCATTTTATTAAACCGTGCAAAGTTCATAACTAGACAGGTTTTTTTAAAAATACCAATAATTTATTCGTTTAATGATAATGAAATCATAGATATAAGACATCCATTTTTTTTTTTTAATCCTACACATGGAACAGAAAATGCAAGCACTTTTTGTTGGATTTGTCACTTGTTTCCGTCACAAATCTACTTGCTGTATATAGTGGATCAAATATTATCTCAATTCAATTTTTAACAAAAAATAATTATTAATTAAATTTTATTTATTTATTTTGATTTGAATTACTCATATTTTGTTTTACGAATAAGATGATTAAAAAAAAAATTTGAAAGCTACGTTACCGAAGCAATTGACTGACACGTAACCTCCTCTAGCACTTGGTAATCAGGTCCTTTCCTATCATACTCTTATGCTTGCTCTCCCAAAATCCTTTCTCTCTATGGCATCTGCAACACGTTTAGTGCACTGCGAGCTGCGGTCGGCGAGGCCCGCGGTTCGGGCGAGGGAACCGGCCGGTCCGGTTCAGGTTACGATCCCGAAACCCAAAGCGGCGGAGGCGGAAGGCGCGAACATCGTTTTGCAGCCGCGGTTGTGCACTCTGAGATCCTACGGTTCGGATCGAGCGGGGGTTCTGATCAAGGCCCGCAAGGAGGGTGACGATGATGACGTGTCCCCCTTCTTCGCCGCTCTTTCCGACTATATTGAGAGCTCTAAGAAAAGTCATGATTTTGAGATCATCTCTGGTCGTCTAGCTATGGTTCGTAACTATTCATAAATAAAAACTTGCACTTTCCATTCATTTTTTATGGCTACAACCTTTTACTGCTACTTCTAAGTTCTAACCCCATCAAAATTATTTTCAATTTTATTCAGCAAATCATTAATCTGTTTTTCTTTGCAAATTTAACCCCTTCTATTTGGGTTCATTTTTCCATGCATGTAGAGATTTTTATACTATTAACTATTAAGTCTAGTAACCATTAATCATTTACTTCTAAAAATCTTTATAATATTGTCTGTATTCATGACTATATATTATTAAGGTTTTTAGCTTATATAATAATTTTTAAAAAATAATTTTTTTGAATTAATTAACCTTTAATTAACTTGGTATGATATGATTAATAGATGATTTGTTTAAACGTGTGCTTAGGATTTGATCCTCAGTTTTTATATATTGAAATATAGAAAAATATCTGTTGTGCAGAATTAGTCATTGACCGGAAGATTCCCTGTTCAAAAATATATATCAAAATTATATTTACTAATTTTTTCCATTGAATATAGAATTATCTTACAAATTAAATACCAGGAAGTGTAGTGTACCCTTCCCGTTTCCTTCTTGCCATAATTTTTGTCAATGTTCCCTTTTAAATTAATACTCGTGCATGCAATTTAAACTCTTAGTTATAAGAGAAATAAAGAATTAGGCACTAGATCATTTTTTTTTTCATTTTAATTTTGATGATATATATGTTTGTTGCAGATGGTGTTTGCAGCGACGGTGACAATGGAAATGGTGACAGGAAACTCTATGTTCAGAAAGATGGACATTGAAGGAATCACAGAGGCTGGTGGGGTGTGTTTGGGTGCAGTAACTTGTGCAGCACTCTTTGCATGGTTCTCCAGTGCTCGAAACAGAGTTGGTCGAATCTTCACCGTCAGCTGCAACGCATTCATCGATTCCGTAATTGACCAAATCGTAGATGGTTTGTTCTATGAAGGCGACGACCCTACTGATTGGCCCGATGAACCGTGATCAAATATACCATTCTTACCATTTTACACACTTTGCAGATTTAATGTGTCTAAAAACCATAGACACAGTTAGACTAAGATGTAATATTAAATAATATTTAGAAATATATAAGCAGAGGAAGAATACTAAAAGTGATGTCATCCCGATGCAGAAGAAAAAATAGTAAAATAAATAAATGATGCGCACCATAGATTTGTTGAACCTAAATGGATTATGTAAAGTGTAAACGATTGTGTCTCACTTTCTTATTTACATGTGTTTTTTTTTTTTTATCAAATCCCTCTAATTATGTGAGCTACCGTTTTCAATTCTGTTATGTTAATATATCATTCTTGCATATAGTAACTTATATCAAATACCAAGAGTAACAAAAATAATGGAAAGTTGAATGCTCTTGAAAAAAAAACTTGAATCATGAGTGATTATGTACAAGAAATAACTTAAAATTGTAATTTGTAGTTCTTAGACTTTGGTTATACTATATTTTGATGTCTTGGCTGAAAACAGATAAATGTGGAACTATGCTGCATTTTCGATTGCCCGAATGCATTCCAGTACGCTTGCCTTCTTTGTCATCGCTGCCATTAAGGCTTCATGAGTCACCTTGTTATTTTTCAAGAGAGAAGCAGCAAACAGAACCTGCAAACATGAGCTTTTTAAGCACAAAAATGCATAAATTTGAGAGCTGCATTTATTTTAGGTATTTATCATAAACATATATGGTATTTAAAAACATACGGCCCATCTTGTGAGATTTTGTTGCTGATCTTTGCTGAGTGGTGGCTTGGTTCTGTTAATAAATCTCTGCAGGGAAAAAAAACTTTCTAGTATTATTATTTGAGATAATTGCGAGTAGTATAATATCCACATCTTACAAAAAAATAGAGATACTTAACCTGGAGACTGAAAAGATCAGCAGATTGACCAACCACCTTGTCATATGTTAAACCTTCTGCTGCCAGTCCAGCCATTGACACAACAGCCAATCTGATATGAAAAAAATGAAATTACTAATTAAAACTCTTCCTATTAAGCCAAGTTTTGTGATTATTAAGGCTTGGCTTGGTTAGTACTTGGTTCTTGAAAAGTTATAAGTTGGCATGGCTTTTTTCTTCCACAGTGAATAAGAGAAATTAGAGGTGTATGGTAAATAAACACCTATCTAGCTCTTTGGCATCAAGCTGTCCACTATAGATAAGTTTTTCAAGCCTCTCATCAATGAGATTGACATGTTCTTTCCCAATATCCAGGGAATAATCAAAAATGGGTAGGCCCAGCAGATAAGCAACTAGAATGAAACACAAGACCAAACAGAAAATGGGTTAGAGCAAAGTCACATATCTGATGCATTGTGCATGAAAACCAGCCAAAAAAGAAAAGGGCAGTACTCAAAAAGTGAGCTGCTTCATGCCTGGCAATCCTTTCTTGATAATCAGGAAAAAGTGTTGAAAAGCTGCCAATAGCAGCTTGGAGAAGCCTGCACTAGCAACTTGGAGCATTAATGTAAAGAAAATTAACATTTAACACTGAAGCGGGGTATCCATTGCTACATGGCAAACACTATTCTTCTTACCCTGGGGATATGCTACCCACAGCCAAAACCACTAATGAGATACTCCCAATCAAGTACGGTACAAAGAAGCCCCAATCCTACAAGAGTCAGCACACATCAATCAGAGATGGAAAAAAAATGTCAAAATTATTTTAAGGTCTGCCTGGTTGAGTGTGTGGGAAGTAGTTAGAAGAAAAATATAAGGAAAAGTATTTTCAACCATTTTTTTTCCAATTCTAATTTTGTAAACCACAAAAAGCGCAATACAGTATTAAGTATCACCAATGTTGGCGTTAGAATATAATATGTAGAGTGAGACCATGATGCATGCATGAAAGGAAAGAGTTTCTAAATCTTCCACTTTGGTTGTTCTTTTATCTGGTTGCCAAGCAAGCATTTAAAATCCATAAGTATATTATTCTACTAGAAGTTCCAACTACATACTGCTTCCATAATAATTTAGATTATTTCTGCAAGCAAAATGAATGCCATATCTGTATTTACAAATGCGTGCTTCAACACTATATCATTAAACAGACATACAGAGCAAAACACAAGTGTGCTAGTGATACCCCGGGAAGTTGCCCAGCAAGAACAGCCAAAAATCCTGTTGTTCCAACCACGGTAAAAAGAAAAGCTGCCTGCACCATCAAAGATTTTTGTTACTTGTTTGTTAAGAATGTGTACAACTTACAAGAAACATATGTTTTCAAGATTGAAAGTCTTATTAGAAATTACTAGTTTCCCCATTTACAATTGAGATATTTACATATGATATTACATACTCCATTTCATACTAAAAATTAAAAGATTTCTGAAACTCACATCGTTTCTGACACTAGGAATTGCAAGGTTCTCTGAGTTTTTTATGCCTAGACTTGTCAGCTCCCGGAGTGATGTCTGATACACAAATTTTGAACGGTGAAAACTTGTATGAGCGATGAATTAGTTTACATATGAATGAGTAGTGGAAGCACTGGACAGGTATACATGATGGATGTTATGTCCAAGAATGGTTGATGAGAGCTTAATGTTTAGTTGTCACTTTGCCACATTTTTAATTGGAGACTGACCGTACGACATGAAACATATGGCTGAGAACTCCATTTCTTGGCCCAACCAACTTCACTAAGCTGATTAAGTGCCTCTTTAACAGCATCACTGTCTTTCTGCACAAACAAGCCTATCTATTATTTACCTAACCAGTAGCAGCTCCAAAGCTAGACAGTAAGTGCAAGTTTGTTTCCACGTTGAATTGTCTAGAAACATGTTAGAATATCAGCTAATGTGATTTTTGGTAAATTTCACATGCTTGATTCTATTTCTACCTTGAGGAATTTATTATGGGTCTAGAACTTATTTTGATTGAATCAACTTTAGGTAACTTTTACATTGAATATAAAAAATTATATTGGATTTTGCTACAAACCTGCTTTTAGAATAAAAACTTTCAAACATAAATCATATTGCTTCAAAGAGTAGTGCTATTTAGTGCAAAAAATCCTTACGAAATTGAGTACCAAAAGTGGGAATTTATAACCATAAATGGTGGATCCCTATAAAAAAGGATTTTATGTATCTACATATACAATTGAACATTTTTAACCAATCACATCATCTCGTAAATTTTCCCGAATTTGGATTCGTACTAAAAAGCATTCTCCTACTTCAAAATCAATTTGCAAAATAAATTTGGTTCAAAATTAATTTTGCCAATGCTAATCTAAACACACAGACAGTAAACTACCTTGTAACTGAACTGGGAGCAATATTTTCATAGGGGCATAAATATAAAGCCAAAGAATCTAATTGGAACTCAATTCTTATCTCAATTGTTCTTAACTTAAGCCTATTGTAATGCTCTATTACATTGTTCAACTGGTATCTAACAATTAACAAACAAAGCAAGTGTTTATTACCCCTTGGTGTGAAAATCATAATAGACATTTGGTGCTAAACTAACACCTTGGAAATGGCAAATTCGAGAGTGTTGAGGTCGACCCCAGGGGCAGCAGAGGAAGCTCTAGTACTAGTAGTCCATTTTGGGAGGTTGATCTTGAAGCATCTTAGGTGTTGATAATGGAAATTATGGTAATAATAGGGTTTGGGAAGCAGAGATGAGTTAGCCATGGTTGTCATCCACATTATCCCTTTGCTATCTACGCTGTTTGATTATTGGAGGGTGCAGATAAGGACTTCAAACTTGGTAGTTGGTAGGACCAACCAAGGAGAAAAAAAGATAAATAAATATGTTGAGAGTGGGATTTGAACCCACGCCCTTTCGGACCAGAACCTTAATCTGGCGCCTTAGACCAACTCGGCCATCTCAACATTAATGTTAGTAGGGGTCATACAAAGCAAGAAAAAATATAACTAATAGCTTATATATAAACACTTAAGAAAATTTTAAGATATTAATATCTTGAGACTTGAGTGATATAAAGTTACATATGCAAAGATGTTCCAGAATTTCGTATGAAGGGCTTCTCACGCATTCCATCAAGGGCCTATTTGACAGCATTACGGTGTCTGTACAAAATATATGCGTACCACCAAATGCGGGCACCTAAGCTAAATAACTATAGTTTTATTATTATTAATGAAATTCACTTAAGTTAATATCAAGGGATAAAAAGAAACTAATTAGAAAAAAACCTAATTCAAGGGATTGGTTGAGGGTTATATGTAACAGATTTTAAGTTTTAACTTATATTCATCTCTTTGAATTAAACGTTTGTTTGGTTTTGCGGTATATTGAAAGAAATTCGATTATTTTTTCATGTTTATAGTAAATTAACCCAATGTCACTTCCGGATTTCCATACGGTTTTTATTTGCCTAGCAATTAAACATGTGCTAAATGCAAGTTTATTTATAAGTGTTATTTAAACCCAAATACCTTGTATTGGGACATAAAGGTTATTTCTTCACCCTAAATTTTCATCTAAAAAATAAAAACCTTTGGGCTTTGGGTCTCTATTTAACTTTCTTGCTTACTTACCAAAAATAAATTAATAAAAGAAAAATAAGTCACCCACGTAAAAGATTGTACCCAAATGAATCTAACCAAATTAAGAGCAAACTACATAGCAGAGGTTGGTAAACCAAGCTAAAGCCATCCACAATATTCATCAATATTGGGGCTTGGTGCTTCGGTTTCATGTTTTGCTTGAAGCAAATAAGGTTACACTGAACATATGCCAGATCTCCAAATTTCTTTACGTTTTTTTTTATGCTTCTTTTATTTCCAATTCTTTAAGGGCAGACCTTGTATTAATTTTCCTACATAGCCGAGGCTGCTAAACGTTATGTTAGGTTTGGTCTTGGATATTATGGAGGGTTTTTTTTTTTTTGCAGAAGATATTGTGAAGAGTTGGATCTCACAAAACTCTTATTTATATGATATCAACCTAATGATATGAAATAAGATAATGTGATGACACTGCAATTCAATAAACAAGTTCAATACAGCGGCTTACATATTCATCCCTACAATGACCGTTAAAATAAGAAACGTTTAAAAAAAATATTTTAAAAAAATAATGTGTTTCATATAGATCTTTCGCATAGAACATTAGAACTAGCATGGGAGAATTTAAAATATGCGTGCGTCACTTTACAACATACAAACCTCTTTAGAGGAAGGCATACATAAATTGATCAACCGAACTCGGATTACAACACCTCGTTCACCAGTGTCTATGTCTATATACATCAACATTAAACAATAAACAGAACATAAATTAAATGTTGTTGCTATTGGCTGTCGGATTGTGCTAATTTGCCAACACAAATTATGCATAAACAAGTGCCATGTTGCATTACTACCCCCTTTTTTTTTTACCAAAGAGAGGTCAACAGCATGACCTTAATTGCAATTGCATAAAAAAATATGAACAATCAAAAAGAAGCTTGTGACCAAAGCTTGTACTAGCATTCTGCATAACCGCCTCCTTCACCCTTCAAAAAGTTGTCAATTTGTTCTAGCGCCTGCAAGATACAACGGGATAACATTAGATAAGCATCAATACAAAAGTTAGATTCAACTTCAGCTCCAGGAACTTTTCAGTTTGCCTGGAGCCGACGAAATGGAGTTAGAAGGAAGGGCATGAGGCAGAAATTGCTCAAGACCTCAATTGCAATATCAGTTGGAGACAATTCGGACACATCTCTTTTGCTCAGTTTTATTGCTATCTCTGTCACAGACAAAAACAGCATCAGATCATTTTAATGTTATCATCTAAGAAACATTCAACAATAAATACAAAGCATGTTTGTTCTTTCTCAGATATTCTGGACAATTCCACACTTTTTTTTTATATTTCAAAACATCAACGAAAGATTAATAGACATACTTTTTAATGAGACCCTGGCATTGGCATTGGCATATGCTTCACCTCTCTCTTCAAAAATAGCAGACAAACGCATAAAAGCCTGAATGTGAATTCCAAGGGGTAAAATTATTTAGTGGAAAATAATTTTGATGCAAATTCCTATGATGATAAGTTGGTCCAACTTGGTAGCTTAAATTATTAAACTAATGTGTTATGTTTAGAAAAGAAAAACACCCCTACTATGGAACATAAATAATTACCCGTGTGTAAGGATCCCCTGCTTCATAGTTTAGAAGGGGACGAGAATTAGTTCCTACAGCTGCAATTCTCTGTGCCAAGGCTTCCACTGGTACATCCAACCAAACACTAACCCCCTTGTGCATATATTTCCTGGAAATCCATTCGCATGTAAAGATGAGGAAAAATTTAATTGAAAGAGAGCAAAGTTTAAACTTTTATCAGTAGCAAACAGCGAGCTAATTCTTATACCAATTGATGGGCCTCATAACAGCACCTCCACCAGTAGAAATAACAAGTCGATGCAGCAGGGATAGCTTATGCAACACCTCAGTCTGAAATGGTAAGCAGGGAAACAGAATAGTAATGCAATAACAGAACCACAAAAATAATCCAGAACAATTCGTGATACCAAAGTTTCAGTTGAATTTAGAGGGGGAGGAACAGAGAAATATAGATAGGATATTCTAGAGAGTAAGATCTGAATGAAAAGCTTTCTTATTCAGTACCTCCATCATGCAATAGTCAAAATATCCATATATAGATACTATAGGCAAAGATTAAATAAGTGCAATTTCCTAAATATTAAATCCTATGAATACTAAAGGCATTTTAACATGTGATACATGAACTGCACATAATTCTAACACTTCCCCCTCAAGCCAAAGCTTACTAAGCTTTAAGCTTGTTGTTACCAAGAAAAAGGCACCAGAGAGTGGCTGGAGAAGTCACCAGCAGTTGCAAATTACTGGACAATGTTGCCAGAATGGATTGACAGCAGGGGAAATACTAGTGGGAAGAATACCGAAATGAGAGGAGAAAGCTACACAAAATCAGAATTCAGAACAGTTCCATATTTTAGGAATAAGGCAGAAGAATTGTGCCACAGGACAGGTTGAAGAGGAATAGGGTATAGCTCAATGAACATGTGGGAGCTCATGGCATAGCCAGTGGCCCAAGGAAGTGCCATGCAACAATTACAGACATGTCTGGCCATCAAAGACACTGATAATAATTACTTGATTTGCTACTTTGTGGATGACTAGCCCCTTCCACCAAATCTGACCTCAATTGGTTTAAAATTATGTGCTTTTAGTCTCCAATAAAGGACTAAAAACACATTGCTAAATGTAAGAATTAAAAACAAATGAAGGGACTAAAATGAAAAGTCATATTTTCAAGGACTAAAAAATAATGTTAAGTATTTTTTCTATCTGGCCACTCCAATTAAAACAATCCAGCACCACTGCTGCTTACAATATAAGATAATATCAAGATAGATGACGATGAGGATGTGGATGCTAGATGAGATTAAACAAACAGGAAAATCTAAAATTTCAACACAACTAAACACACTCTCTGAACACTGAAGAATATAACAACTAAAATCATAGAGCTTTCCAATCCAACTGACCTCCTTATTACGAAAGAAAGTCTCACCATGTTGCTCAAATATATCGGCTACAGAGTTTCCACCAACCTCCTCCTCCACCAATGCATCACTACAACACCCATAAGTTCAAAAAATAGAGAAAATATTCAGCAAGACCTCTAATATGGTCATGAAACAGATTTATTGTATTGTGATAGAACATGTACACTGTAGTATAAATCTGAACAGAAACATTACACGGCAGAGTAGATCAAATTCCCCAGCTTAACTGAGACCCACCCTGCTTTCATCAATTGAATACAATCACACACACATACATCTTTGACATGTCTTCAGTTCCCTCTAATATCAAATGAATATGAATATTGGTTGGTTGAAGCTCATATCAGATACTAAAATATAACGAAATAATTGCACAAATAAAAATAATAGAGCTGCTTTACAACCATTGATCATTCTTTCTTTATTCTACTGGTCTATTGTGCATTCCAATTACACATAATTTACTTGCTATTAATTAAATGCATTTTCTCCCCATGAAGAGAAGATGAGCAATTAGCATACTAACCTATCACAAAATGAATAACCAAGCACTTGCGACATTATCTTCCCCACTGTTGTTTTCCCAGAGCCCATCATTCCTGCACGTCAAATTCAAAGCATTTTTAATGCCAAAGTAATTTCCAAAGCATACCATGTAAGCACAAGAAGTCAACCAAGAAACTGACCAACAAGATAAATACAGCGTCCATTTAAATATGGCTGGGTCTCTTGTGATCTATTCTGCAATTTTATTGATTCAAGTAAGACAATGGCATGCAGATACTTAAAGAAGCAACAATTGACCTAATATTAATTTATTGGTGAATTTACTAAGTTGACTAAAAATGACAAACAACATCATTGCTATACCTTTAGAATCAGCTCTTCATCAAGAGGAGCATGAACGCTCCCAGATTCCAAAATTGAAGCTACAAGAATAACATTAGGAATAATATGTAAAAATTCAAGATGGGCAGCACTAGTTTTATCCAGTAAGAAACTAGATCAGATCCAGGCATAATACATACTACATCTTCTCAAACACCGTGCTTTCCCTCAGAAGATGTGGTAAGATGATTTTCTTAACTAATCAGTAATCAATAGAAAAGGAAATATAATTCAATCTGCAGATAATAAAAGCTAGTTCAAAATAAACTGGACAATGTAGTTATTGCTGGATTGAAACCTGGGACTACTAGCATTATCTTTTCATATTAATCATATAATGTTTTTCAATATAGATATTGCTGGAAAAACAAAACAAAACCTTGGGAAAACCTATGTTTATGTACATAATTCAGACAGGAAAAGAATGAAATGTACAAAATATCTAGTATTTAATTAGAATATACTACCAGTATAAAGTTTTTTTTTCACACTCTCATCCAATCATAGATTGTCATAAAATTTAAAATTATTGACTTCTGGAAAATTACTTTAAAAATCATATCTATGATGATTTCTATCTATTTGTTGATAGTGGAAAATCTTTTCACTAACAACAACAACAAAAGCTCTTAGAATGTGAGTTTAAGCCTAATTCAATCCCAAAAACTAACTCAAGGGATAAGGGTAGCCCTTCACTTATATATTCTAACTTGACTTTATTTTTAGCCGACGTGGGACTTGGGTTTTTCCCAACAAAAGCCCCTACATAGATCACACCATACGATGCTATTTGGCACGGTTAAAGACCAAATATTCCGAGATATTATTATTTATCAGGTACCTTTGGAGGCAGATATACAATATGGCACACGAAAAGGACAGATCGTTGTTTCCGATTCATTGACAATTTACACTTCTTAACCCAATTACCAATCCTTCATTTTGTTTGAAAGACAGATAGCTCAGAACTAACAATCCTTTCAGCAAAATTAAATAATAAAAAAGGCAAAATGACCCTTCAACAACAAAAGCGTGTGGAAAGCAGCAAGAACGAAATTCAACAACACCAAAAGAGGAAAAAAAAGTAATGGGGTGATTGGTTTGAATGGAAACCTGAAATGTTGTCGTAAGAAGAGGAAACCTCCAAAGCGGTTGTTCTGCGCCGCATCATCATTGGCGAAACAAAAACCCGAAGGCTCTGCGGTTCCCGAGACACACCCAAACGACATGTACTGAATGGTGGTCTTCTCCCAAACCTTTCGGGTTGAACCACCGCTGAAAGTTGTAACCTCTGTGCAGCTTTAACATCCATTGCTCAAACCACGCAGTTTTTTTCCCTCAACTGAATCCAGAACGAACGAATAGTAAAGAGGAAGTGAAGAAGAGAGAAAAAATAACGGAAGCAGAATCTAATAGTAATTGGAATGGAAGATGAGAGAGCCTAATTTATATGAATGAATAATTAAATGGCGTCAGAGTGGAAAAAGGGATAATTGTGAAGAGAAATGGTTTTCACGTTCTTTTTCTTTCTGCATAATTCCCTCTCATTCTGTTTCTTATGCCTAAAGATCCAATCCAATTTTCACGATTCCGCACTCCTCTTATTATTTTTCTTTCTTTTGATCATCACTGACAAATGGAATAAAATAAAATAAAATTGTACCCGCTCAACTTATTAAAAATCATGTTTAATATGAGTTTAAAATAATTATTATTAAAGTTAATAAACTATAAATAATAATATAAAAATATCAATACATATCTTATTTTCTCATACATATTCAATTAGAATCTTCTTACTACTAAACTGATCTTAGTACTAAACTGATCTTAGTGTATTAGATTTAGTTACACGAAATTTCTTAGATATCAAATCTTTAAAAAATTGTGTTATACAGATATTAAATTCAAGTTGTCTCTTACAATCTTGATATGTATTATTAACTTGACTCAACGTGTTATTGAATGAGTCATATTTAGTATAAAAAATATTTAAATACCAACTGCATAGAAGTCATATTTTTTGTACATATTTAATATGAATAAAAATAAGTCACATTCATTTTTTTGTTACCAAAAAATTACACAGAGGTCATATTTAATATGTATTTGTTATTGTAAAGCTTAATAAATTATACGTTTGGGCGGTTTTCGATTGAATGAGTACGAAAGTGAATAAATAATTTGTTCATTAGGATTTGGTGTGAGTATGACCAGGAATGGTAGCTAATACAATTATTCTTTTCTTTGTTTATTGAGATAATTTTTTCTCCTTATTACTTGCAATTGCTTTTATATATATATATATAGAGAGAGAGAGAGAGAAATCAAAAACAGATATTGTTAGGAGATATATCAAATGAGTTAGACACATTCTTTCAGTTCTGAATTTGTGATTGATTTGATTATTATTTTATTTTTAGTTATAAACAGTTTTATTTGCGATTGATTTGATTATTATAAGCAGTTTTATTTGACCCTTATGTATTTTAATGATATAATAAATTAAATTTTATTTTAAAACAGAATAGTTTTTAAACAATTTATTTTCATTCAGTCATAACATCATTTTTATTTATTTATGATTAAATTAATGTTTTCATAAAATATAGTCATGAATATTTTAATTATGATCTAATTTATTTAATTATATTAAGTGTAGAAAATATTTACTATGTAATATTTATTAAATTATTAAAATTAAATTTAAAATAAGTTTTTTATTATTAAAAACATAGTTTTTAATACTTTAAATTTCAATTTTTTTTAATATACGCTCACTTATTTTTCAAAAAGAGTATTTTATAAGCTACACCTAAAAAATGATTTAAGAAAATTATATAATTTGTTAACATACTTCTTTTAAAAATTAAATAGGTTTAGGTTAATGATTGAGCGCTACTATACGCACATTTACTTATTTAAGAAAAATCATATGTTAGCAATTTATAAATATTATTTTAAAATAACCAAAAAAATATCTTATTAATACACTCCTTGCTGTATATTAATAAATTCCTCTGATTTATATTTTTATTTCAAATGTAAATATATGAAGTATTCAAAACCAACTATCGGCGACATTAAATATCATTAAAATATATGTTTATAATTATTTTTCACTTTTAATTAAGAGGCTTATTTATATTTTAAATAATTAAAGTACAATTCACAGATATTTTATAAAAGGTGTATATTTAAGAAAAAGTAAAATATAAGTTTTTTTTTTACACGAGCCATTTGTTTATTTTGACTTTTCATAACGTGATGGGGTGGATTACTGGATTGGTGGAACAGTGGTAGGTTTGGTTTCACTAATACACACACGTGGCATGTGGGTGTTTCAGAATCGCATACTACAGAATACATTTCATTTTCTTTTTCTTTTTTCAGTTACAATGATTAGAATTTAGAAATAAGTCAAACTATATTATTCTTTTATAATGTATTTTAAAAATATTAAAATTGTAGGTTTTGATTTTAATTTTAATTATTAACATTTTGATCTTTTATAATCTTAATGACTATATTTAAAATTACCAAACATGAAATGAATAAGAATATAGAAATTAATTAGGAGAGTAAAAGGTTTGTTTTGTTTTCCAGATTACTAATTAGGCAGCCAAATCCAAACGGTGATTATGATGCTAAAACGGAACGGAATGGAGATGTCACGTGGCAGTAGCACGTGCTCTGGTCAGCACCTACTACGGGGTAGGAGAGTGTGTGCATTCTCCTTTCAAACAAAGAAAGAATGACAAATTCGACGCAACATCACCACCACAACGATTCTGGTGAGATAGCGATCGCTCCTTCATCTTCAATAATTTCTAACCCGTTGTAAAAATAAGTTTTACCATCGATACCAAAAATATTTAAAAGTATAATAGTCTTTTTTTGCTTACAGTAAGAATATGAAGATGATGAATTTTGGCGAACATCCATTTGTAGAGCTTTCTAACGGATCTCCAAAATAAAGCATATAAGTAAAATAAAACAGAGAAATTAATAAAGATATAAACTTAATTTTTTTATTTTTTATTGGTTTAAATTAGTACTTTTCATTTCTTTTAATATTTATCCTTAAACATTTTTAAGGTCAATAAAAACACATTTAATAACAATTACATAGGTATAAATTATTTTACCAACTTGCTTATAATTTTACATTTTTACATCTTGATTTCTTATAATTTTATTATATCAACTTGCTATTTTCTTTTTCTTTTTAGATATAAACTTATTATAGTTAAATATGTTTTTTAAAACTTTTTTTATTCAACCTATACTTTAAGATATATTTGATTTGAACTTTTATATGTACCTCACATATCAAGAACATATAAAATGATGATTTATTTTAGCTCTTAGTATTATAAAATTACAATATCATCATTATTATTATTAATACCAATTCGATACGGTTGAATCAATGATCAGTTTAATGACAGGTCTAACATTAAAAACATTGGAAACATTACATAAAAACAAACATTCTATAAAGTATTATTGCTATATATGGTTTTAATTGATGTAATTGCAAATATTGTTTTTCATCAGAATTGGATTTATGTATATATCAGTTTATCTCAAACTTCAGTTATTCATTAACTATCACTGTGATCTCAAGAAAACTGAATTAAATTGCTAGTATGATCTACCAAAATCTTCAGCCTGACTCATTCCGCACTCTGCAGAAGCTATGTTGTTCACATAGCATCCACTCAATAGAAGTTATTGGGTTTTCCAATTTTAATGTTTTGCTCCGCAAGGAATCCTGTTATGGCATTCTTCTGCCAGCCCTTGAAACTCCTGCAATAAAGAACTAGTTTAGGGTAAAGATTAACTTGAGTAAAAGGAAAAGGCATTAGGTTCTATCTTTGATGTCAAAGCTGGGATCACCTTGGCACAGCTAAAATCATACTTAGTTTTCTTAACTTTCAACATATGCCCATAACATGCCTTCTTCCTTCATGTAAAACCATAAATAAGCTACACAAATGACAGACACAGGAAACGATGAAAGTACTCCTAAGAATATTGCTTTCTAGCATTACCAGAGCACCATTTCAGTACTCAAGGACAAACATGTGTAATTGGCTACAAAAACAAGTTCAATATGACAGCAGCATGCCCTGCTAAAATAGTGTTTTCTTCTTTCTTCCTTTTTCTCCTAGTGCACAAAATCGTCATTCTAGACTCATTTTGAATTTCAAAATTTTGCAGTTGACATGAACATAGTACCGAAGTGTTAACTTAGTTTTAAGCAAACTACTGTACTAACAAGCAAACCCAGTAATAAAAATCTGTCAGCAATGGAGGGGATGGGGAGTGTATATGACAATTAATTTGGAAAGTGGGTAACTTTAGGCTAGTCCCCTCACCACAAAGAATGCAGATGACTCTTAAATCTTAATAAGTGAACATGATAACAAATGGCAGGAACTAGGTAGGGTCCAGGTTGGTTCTTGTTCTCTGACATTTTCCATTAGTGGGGAAGGACTGTGAACTAGTGGGAGTCAGTGAGTGTGGAAGGGATGGTGGAAAAGGATTTATCACTCTTTTCCCAATTTTCCCTAACCCAAAGAAAGCAGTTCTACCATTTTTTTTTTACAATCTATTACTGCAAGAGAATAATGGTAGGTGGAAAGCCTTAAACAGATTGTGGTCTAAATAACAACATTGATTAAGTTTTTCAAACCAAGGTGCCTTGTGGTTGTGGATGATTTTTTTTTTATAAACTGTTCAGCTCTCAACCATGAAATAGCATTCACTTCTTGCTTTGGCATTAGCAATACAAACAGATTGCTGATTGCATAAGGACAATGCTCATTAAGCTCACTTGTGGTCTAGATGTGCAAGAATTTCACCACCAGGAAATGCAGAATAAGTGGCTTCATATGCAGCTTTTATAGACTGTCTCCATGTTCCACCAATCTCCACATTTTTTTCTCCTTTTGACTGGTTTGGATCTTCCATTGGCAGCGAATATCCAGAAAGTAGGTGACCCACCCATACATTATCTTTCCTAGATTGGATGAGCAGAGTAAGTATTCATATTTCATTTGAGCAAAACACATCCAAGAGAAAATATGATGCACACAAAATGTTTAGAATTTCAATTCCAAAATCACCCTCAGGTAACTGATATAGTATGAGATCAAGTTTGAGAAAACTTGTAAAATTTACAGAGCTTTCAAACTAAAGGCCATGTAATTACAAAGTGAACTAATTTAAGCATACAAAAATAAGCATTTTATTAATCATAAAATTTTATGTAAATATCTTCTCAAATGGATTTAGTAGAAATTTATTCACCCAAAGTCGAGATGTATTATAAAACAAAACTTTGTAGTCAATATATTTTCATAATCTATGTGAATGTACTATTTACAGCCTTCCATCATAGGGCCATTGAATTTGATAATAGAATTTTATGAATAATGTAACGATCAAAAATTTTATGAGGGTCAAATTGCTACATTTAACATATCAGTTTTAATAATACTATGATAAAAGTCTTCATCTGCATATTAAGTAAATGGAAGATGCGAGTAATAAGTAAATGGATGATGCGAGTAAATTTGAATAATTGAAACCCTAAAAGGCAAAGACATAGTCCAAATCTTGGGATCAAATAGCAGAGTATACTAGAAGGGGGCTACAAAATTACCCAAAAGTTAATGACGCTGACAACAGCTGATAAGTTCCAGTCTTTCTTTGACATTAGAAAATTAAATTATAAAGACATGACTGACAATGAATGATTTGAATACTTACAATACTACATCCACATGCCGAGGTGCATAATGTCCACCACCTATCCCAAGAAGGATTTTCTTGTTATCATTCTCCCTGTAAGAGCGTGAGATTTAGATTCAGGTTACAAAAATTTCACCATTTGTAGGAAGCTTTAATGATCAAAAGGAAACAAACCTAATATTTCTAGTCCATAATTATGCAATAACACGAACAATTTAAAAGTTTCAGGAAGATATATAGTCCACCAAGTCAGGAATTGTAAGATCAGAGGACCATAGATTAAACATATATTGCATCTCATGAAACAGAGTGAGAACAAGATGTGAAGACTGAAGACCTCACGAGGTATATACCAAATACAAAATTGAGCACGCAAACCAACATCACTGCATGTGATTAACTTAGCTTAATCAACTTACCTGCTCCAGTTTCCTACATCTGACACACCTCCAAGTCCAAGTCCTTCCCATACTAACTACAAGAACCCAAACAAAATATCATTTCAATCAACAAAATCAAATATTACTAACCAGCTGGCAGCTGCCATCTAAAGCATCTATTTTGGTATGGATAGTTAGAGGGAAGTTTATTGTTCAGGAGTAATTGGGTATGAGTGTACTCTCCATACAGGAAAATTCCAGATATTGATGGAAAAGTAATGAAAATAAATAAATATAAAAGTCCACCCAACCTGTGCCATAACTTGAGCAGCATCCTGTCTCTTCCAATAGTCTTCAGTACTACCTATACCAGAATAGAAAAGCAGTTGTTGTATTAAATTTAAAATTTTATCTAACTGCTTGCAGCTTCTAGTGTAACTTGAGAATGGAGTTTAGCAGCCACAAACTATGATAGGAATCAAGAGGAAAACTTGGGTCAGCAGATACAAAATATGGAAAATAGGCCCAAGGTTCAGCAAGTTTACTATAAGAAACGTAAGCAACAAAATAGGGGTGTTGAGCTGGCAAGAGGGGACACATTTTGGCTTGGGCTAATAGATTGATTTTTCAGTTACAGACTCTCTCTTCCCCATTTATTCTAGCTATATTTATTACATGTATTTGGCCACTAAAAATCATTGCTATTAATAAATCCTTATGACTGATATTCTGTTACCACTCTTCCT
Source organism: Glycine max (assembly GCF_000004515.6). NCBI lineage: Eukaryota > Viridiplantae > Streptophyta > Magnoliopsida > Fabales > Fabaceae > Glycine > Glycine max. The sequence continues at coordinate 37,120,525 of NC_038241.2, forward strand.
GCTACAAACCTTCTTAATGGGTGGCTTACTAAAAGAAGGCTGGTGAAGGAATGCTTATGCCTTGAAAGGACAAGACAAAAATCTTTAGGTTGGATGATAAACAATGACAACCCAAATTGGTTAAGACCTAGGACAGTACTTAAATAACACCATTTTCACAGTACTTACCTAATAAATAGACCATGCAACGTGCTTACAAAATAAGATATGTATCAAATCCACGAATCAAAAATCGGTGTAGGAGGAAGGAAAAAACACTGACCAATCTCCAAAAACATGGTTGGCTTATTGGTCAACGGTCCATGGTGAGTGGCCTCTAAAGTAATCTAAATTGAGGAAACAGTGTCAGAATTGCATATCAAAATTGAACTTTCCATCCACAGGAAACAAGCTATGCATTTGCAGGCAAGAATGTCGAATCGAATTGAATCAAAAGCTAATTTAGTTTAATAGCAAAAAAACACATGACCACCTCAAATTCAGGGACAAGATTATGAGCTTGGGCAAGGTTTTTCAAAAGGCGAAGCCAAGGCCCCATCCTAGGATTTGGAAGAGCTGCCCATCCAGGTCTGCCGCCTTGGGGGGGAACATCGCCTTGGCGCAAATGAGGAACTCCAATAGGGTGAACAGTCAGGGCAGGCTTGTTGGAGGCAGCAGTGTGCTTGCTGAAGAAGATCACTTCATCAATAACCTCCCCAGTAACTTCTTCCCACCTCTTGTCCAACTCATCTTCCGCAACTATGCTCTTCCCATGTACCAACACCCTCACCCCTTCATTCACATAGCTCTTCATATCATCCTAGTAAGTGCCAACAAATAACATTCAATTCAAACAAACAAATAGCCAGCAAAAAGGGTATAATTTTAATGGTTTCAACCTGGAAATGGGGACCGGGTTTCCACCCGGGCATGCCCAAAAGCGCGTTGGCCGGGTTGATGGAAGCAGGGTCGGATGTAGTTGCCACTAGGAGCGCCACCATTGCTTTGTGTTCTGAAACTGAAAGTGGTTTTGGGGATGAAGATGAGGTATTTATATGATAACGAATGGAAATTCGTTTTGATTTTGAAGATCCGAGCCCACGGTTTTGAAGATGGAACAGCCGAAAGAAAAGGGGAAGGTGCCGCCGGACCAACTTGCCCGCTGCTAACGTGACTAACATGCTCTATGCTTGGGGAGATCCACAAGGTTTTTTTTCTCTTTTTTTTTTAAAAAAAAAAATTGAGATTTATTATCCAACGAGGGTAAATTAATTCGTTGAGTTTATTGATAGAATATAAGTTTAATTTACATATGATATTTTTTAAAGAGGAACGATTATTTATAGTACTTTTTTTAAGTTGTAATATATTTTTTTCTTTTTAATTAGGATCTTTGATTTCTCATTGAGATATGAGTTAAGCCAAGATTAATAAATTAACAATAGTGTTTAACTACTAAAATTTGATTTTTATTTTTTTAGTTGCCAAAATTTGTACACTCAAGAGAACAACTTTTAAAAAAATTCAATGACTAAAAAAATAAATTTAAATTTGGAAAATTAAAAAAACAAAATCCTCAATTTTGATGAAACATTTCCATTTTTATGTAATAATGGTTCAATTTTTTTTATCATATACATGAAAGATAAAACTTGGTAGAGCATGCTGAATGTATCATTATTGGACACAAACTATGACCAATAATAAATAACACATCGATAAATGATAAAAAAAAAAATAACACATTGATACAATTTCGAAAAGAAAAAAAAAAGATTTCTTCAGGATTTTTATGAATTTGAGTAGGTATTGATTCCTCGACAAATGCATTTTAAACACACGTACAAATAAAATACACTTAATCGCGGAGTTGAAAAATACTATTTTTTATGATAAGGAACTACTCTGTTTTTTAATTATTGAAAATTTATTCAACATTACATTCATAAAATTAAAATGTTAAAAAATATATAAATAACCAAAAACAAATTTTTTGAAAGATAAAAAACTAAAACAAATTTTAGTAAAAAATAATGGATTAAAAAACATATTTGGCTTACCTGATTTTTGAAGATTAACGTTTGCGGACTGGCTTGATAATAATTCTCATGAATCCGAAGTAGATGAAATGCTGATATTGATTTTGACATCATTAAACTAAAACTAGAGCATGCATCCACTTCGCTTCTATCTATGATGCGAAGCCAGCGTCGACTACTACGAGGAATATCCCACTTCAAATTCCTTAACAAAATCAATGTGAGCGAGACTTTGCACTTCTCCACTCTGTTACCTCAGTTTCTTCAACCACATGATTCTCCAATCCTTAAACAAAGGAAAATTGGTCGTGAATTGGCCAACTTATTGCAAAAGCCACGCCCGAACATTCCCACCACTCATTACTATAAGAAAATCCATGCCCACGTTGTGGTGTTGGGTTTTCACCAACATGAACCTTCTGAGTGATGCACAGAAGCTGTTCGATGTTATGTCTCATAGGAACCTAGTTACTTGGTCTTCCATGGTTTCTATGTACACTCAACATGGTTACAATGTGGAAGCATTGGTGTTGTTCTGCCGGTTCATGAGAAGTTGCAGTGAGGAATCAAATGAATACATTTTAGCCAGTGTCGTTAGAGCTTGTACACAATTGGGTAGTCTCAGTCATGCTCTCCAGGTGCATGCTTTTGTTGTTAAGGGTGGGTTTGTTCAAGATGCGTATGTGGGTACATCTTTGATTAATTTTTACACCAAGCATGGTTATGTTGATGAAGCAAGGTTCATTTTTGATGGCCTAGAAGTTAAAACCAGTCACATGGACCACAATTATAGCAGGGTATGCAAAACTTGGAAGAAGTGAAGTATCCTTGAAGTTGTTAGACCAAATGAGAGGGGGCGATGTCTATCCAGACAGGTATGTGATTTCTAGTGTTTTGAGTGCTTGTTCGATGCTTGAGTTTCTTGAAGGGGGGAGGCAAATTCATGGATATATCTTAAGGAGGGGCTTTGACATGGATGTTTCGGTGGTCAATGGAATTATTGATTTTTATTTGAAATGTCAAAAAGTGAAGAAAGGACGGACGTTATTTAATCAGCTAGAAGATAAAGATGTTGTTTCATGGACCACAATGATTGCTGGTTGCATGCAAAATTCATTCCACGGGGATGCCATGGACCTGTTTGTTGAAATGGTTAGAATGGGTTGGAAGCCTGATGCATTTGGTTTCACTAGTGTTCTCAATTCATGTGGTTCACTGCAGGCCCTAGAAAAGGGAAGACAAGTGCACGCTTATGCTGTCAAGGTCAATATTGATGATGATGATTTTGTGAAAAATGGTTTGATTGACATGTATGCCAAATGTGATTCCTTGACTAATGCAAGAAAAGTCTTCGACCTTGTGGCTGCTATAAATGTAGTATCCTACAATGCAATGATAGAAGGATACTCAAGACAAGACAAGCTGGTTGAAGCATTGGATCTTTTTCGTGAAATGAGGCTAAGTTTATCGCCACCAACTCTATTAACATTTGTAAGCCTTCTTGGGCTATCTGCATCATTATTTCTCCTGGAACTAAGCATCCAAATCCACTGCCTGATTATTAAATATGGGGCTTCTTTAGACAATTTTGCTGGAAGTGCTCTAATAGATGTTTATTCAAAATGCTCATGTGTTGGGGATGCAAGACTAGTTTTTGAGGAGATATATGACAAAGACATTGTAGTATGGAATGCAATGTTTTCTGGTTGCGGCCAACAACTGGAAAATGAGGAGTCTCTCAAACTTTACAAACATCTACAAAGGTCAAGGCTAAAACCCAATGAATTCACTTTTGCCGCTGTAATCGCAGCAGCAAGTAACATAGCAAGTCTGCGATATGGTCAGCAGTTTCACAACCAGGTGATTAAGATAGGTCTTGATGATGACCCCTTTGTAACAAATTCCCCACTGGATATGTATGCCAAGTGTGGAAGCATCAAAGAGGCTCACAAGGCATTCAGTTCCACAAACCAAAGAGACATTGCTTGTTGGAATTCCATGATTTCAACATATGCCCAGCATGGAGACGCAGCAAAAGCTCTTGAGGTGTTCAAACACATGATTATGGAGGGAGCGAAGCCAAATTATGTCACCTTTGTAGGTGTACTATCAGCATGTAGCCATGCTGGACTTCTAGACCTTGGACTTCATCACTTTGAATCAATGTCCAAGTTTGGAATTGAACCAGGGATTGATCATTATGCATGCATGGTTTCTCTCTTGGGCCGTGCTGGTAAAATATATGAAGCTAAGGAATTTATTGAGAAGATGCCCATAAAACCAGCAGCAGTAGTGTGGAGGAGCTTGCTCAGTGCATGTAGAGTTTCAGGTCATATAGAACTGGGTACACATGCTGCTGAGATGGCAATTTCGTGTGATCCAGCAGATAGCGGATCATATATATTACTTTCAAATATTTTTGCATCAAAAGGGACGTGGGCAAATGTCAGAAGGGTGAGGGAGAAAATGGACATGAGCAGGGTAGTGAAGGAACCAGGTTGGAGCTGGATTGAAGTGAATAATGAAGTTCACAGATTTATTGCCAGAGGCACAGCCCATCGTGACTCTATACTTATATCTCTAGTTTTAGACAATTTGATTCTACAGATCAAAGGGTTTGGTTATGTGCCTAACACTGCCACATTTTTTCTTGATGATTGATATTAATCAAACTGTACATAGTTTGCTATTTCGTTGGGCAACAATATTGGGCTTCATTCTTTTTTCATCCTGAAGACATTTTTTATCAAGGTTAATTTTGTGATCCAATTAAATTCAAGCTCACCTCTCTGTAGACAAAGGATGAGACTGTGCAGTGATTTTTCCTTGAGATTGAAACATGACAACGAACTTCTACAGCACATACCAAAGAGATGGAGGTGTTCTCTTGTGGGTGACAGGTCAAGGAAGGCAACGCTAAGCTTGAGTTTAGGTGGACAAAGACTCAACTAATAGGCAGAATTGTTGATTATGTGTTAACTGGTACATGAATGCAAATTTGAACTTGCAACTTTAGATTCATCTAATAGAACCGATGAATTTGTGCATGTAAACTTTTTATTTCTAGCATTACTCCGAAGTCCCAAGGATAGGACAATTTTTTGTTTAAGAAAGCAATGTAAATGGTGACACCATCCATCCTCTCCAAAAGAAACAATCGATTATTTTGCTGCTCAACTGAGTCATAGTTACATTTGAACTTATCTTCCTTTTGCTCTTCGGACAAGGAGCAGTGAAGAATCTCTTTTCAATTTGGACTGGGGTGCTTTAACATTATTTAAAATATTAATCTGTGTCTTAAATAAAAGTCAATTCAAAGCATTTTTCTAAAATAAATTACTTTCAAATTAACCGCTTAATGGAAATACCAAGCAATGATTCTATGTATAATTTTTTTATAATTAATTCTGTATAATTAATAATATACAATTGGGATATTTTAAAATTACTTAGTAACAAAACAGAGTCACAGAAATTGAGAATAAGACATAAAAGTAATTTCTTAAAAAAAAGAGACATAATTTTCTCATGTTATTACGTTTATAATGACAAAATAGTTCATGGGCCTGAGACATGGATCCTTTGAGTCGGGTCAGGGCCCGTAAGATAGGGTTTATACAAAAGGAGGCACTTCTCTGATTTCATTTGCGCATTGAACGAAAATTAGGGTTTGTAGTGTAGCAGGAACAAGCAGCAATGGCGCCGAAGGTAACACGCAAGGTTAGCAGAAACCCCGAATTGATAAGGGGAATTGGAAAGTACTCGAGGTCGCAGATGTACCACAAGAGGGGCATTTGGGCTATCAAGGCCAAAAATGGTGGCGTTTTACCTCGCCACGACCCTAAACCCAAACCTGAAACACCCGCTGAAAAACCACCCAAATTTTACCCTGCTGATGATATCAAGAAGCCCCTTGTCAACAAGCACAAACCCAAACCCGCTAAGCTCAGGTGCATTATCAATCTCATTCTCACTTGTTATGTGTAATGGATTTTAAAATTTGTGTTTTTTTATTTGATTTTAGTTTAGTTTGTGTAATTGATTTGATTTGGAGTTTGAGATGGTAGAAAGGTGACATATGATTGAGATTAAAGTAGAAAGAGGATCTATAGGAAACTCTGAAATTTAATGATTGAATAATATAATGTGCCGATACAAAGCTCAGGGTAAATTTACAACCTAACCAATTCACTAACACGTAACTAAGTAGAATTTTGGATGTGTTCCAGGGCTAGCATTACTCCGGGAACAGTGTTGATTCTTCTTGCTGGTAGATTTAAGGGAAAGAGGGTAGTCTTTTTGAAGCAGCTTCCTTCTGGATTGCTTCTTGTAACTGGTGAGTTTTGTTGTTAAACATGATACTTCTTATTGCTAAGATTTTGCATGCTAAGCATTTTGTTCATGTGCCATTGTAATAATCAATTGAATTTTTTATTTTAGTCTTGATGAGTAATAATCAATTATTACTCTTGCATGTGAATGTTGCTTCTTCATTATTGCTTGGGGTGTATACTCCTGTTTCGTCTCACAATGTTAGTCTCATTATATTAGGGATTTCATTTTCTGATTTAAGATTGTATAGGAAACAGTGAAAATAGAAAACAAAGATTAGATGCTCACCAAAATACCTAAATACCTATTGCTCACCAATTGTAATTTGTGATGCACTCTGTTCTCCACCCATCTCTGGTCTGTCTTATATCTCACTTGCCATTTCAGGTCCTTTCAAGGTTAATGGAGTTCCTTTGAGACGTGTGAATCAGGCCTATGTTATTGGCACATCAACCAAAGTAGATATCTCTGCTGTTAATGTTGACAGCTTTGGCGACAAATACTTTGCGAAGGAAGCCCAGAAGAAGAAGAAGAAGGGAGAAGGCGAGTTCTTTGAGGCAGAGAAAGAGGTGGGATTATCAATTTTTGGATTTTGTTGATGTTCTCCCTGTTATTCTTACTTGCTTCTGCATGCTGATCTCTGCATTCTTTTTTCTGATGATGCAGGAAAAGAGTGTGTTGCCCCAGCAGAAGAAAGATGACCAGAAAACTGTGGACGCTGCAGTGTTAAAAGCCATTGAGAGTGTGCCAGACTTGAAGTCCTATTTGGGTGCCAGGTTTTCTCTGAAGGCCGGGGTGAAACCACATGAGCTAGTCTTCTAGAGGAAAGAGGGGTGTTACTCTTGTTTTTGATATCGTGTTTGTTTATTGATGCTGGTTCTTATAGTTGCCCTCTTATAACATTCTTGTTAGCAGACAAATGAAGAACCTAAAATTTTGTTAGTCAAATTGTGACGCGTGCTCTTTACATTTTGTTGATTGTGTGAATTTTAGATATTGTGTGGACCTTTAGCATGCCAAATGAAAAAAAAATTGGAAACAGATATACATGTGGCAAGGCTGGTGAATGGTACTTGTAAAGAACCGTGGTAGTAGTAAAATGGGTATGAACAATTATCATGCAAAATTTTCTGAACTTATCAAATTTGCCTCACGGATTTTTTTCAGTTCACGTCTTTCATAATCTGAAGGGTCAATTTTGTTAGTGTTTTTAGAAAATGAATACTACGTATTATTGTATTAGTGTAAACATTTGACTTGTGTATGCTATTTTTAACAGAATATCTTAGTTTGCACCTTGAGTGCTTTCGTAATATTTATGTGAAATGACATTTATAATCTAATTAATAGCAAAAGGTTTTGCATATTACATAATGATGTTCCACTCAATAGAACGAATGACGATTTACAAATTTAGAGAATATTTTTTGTTTCATTAATTTTACGTACTAAAGTGACTCCTTTGCCAAATTCAAGACCCTAGTTTGAGGTTTACATGGAAATTTTTTCATAATACATTCATAAAATTTTAAGATAATAAAAAAATCGACAATGACTAGGATGAGCCTTCCCGAGTATTTTTTTTTTTTTTTTTGCCCTTGGCTCCTTTTTAGAATTTTCTATTGACTTGCAGTTAAGTAGTTATGCTTTTGGAAAACTTTAATATTCATGTTTAGACTAAATTTGAAAAAATAATCCTTTATTTTTTAAAGGCTGATAAACGTGAAGTATTATTTCTTCATTGATAAATTGAATATGCATTTAATATATACTAAAAAAGTAGAAATAAAAATGAAAACTTTTTCTTTTTGAATTTGAATGAAATGAAATTTACACTTAAAAGATAAAAGTATGATATGTGTGTGAGACAGAAAAAAAATCATGTTTTTTCATTTAAACCATAGGTAAAAGATTCGATCTTGTTTGAATCGGAAATCATGCACAATAGGACTAACTCTCTCATCTATAAAAAAATCAAAACTATGACCCTACTTATAGAAAATCAAATCATTTAAATAGTTTGATGGCACGTGTCAATTTAAACAAATTAAATTTTAATTAGTAAAATGAAGATTGGCATATTAAAAAATTAATGGACACGTATTAGACTGGGCTTGGAACCACAGACGTAAGCCAACATTTCGTGGGTCTGGAGCATGGATCCTTCGAGTCGGGTCAAGGCCCGTTAGATAGGGTTTATACAGAGCATGTGTATGTCTGATTTTCCTTTGCGCATTGAACGAAAATTAGGGTTTGTAGTGTAGCAGGAAGAAGCAGCAATGGCGCCGAAGATAACACGTAAGGTTAGCAGAAACCCTGAATTGATAAGGGGAATCGGAAAGTACTCGAGGTCGCAGATGTACCACAAGAGGGGCATTTGGGCTATCAAGGCCAAAAACGGTGGCGTTTTACCTCGCCACGACCCTAAACCCAAGCCTGAAGCTCCTGCTGAAAAACCACCCAAATTTTACCCTGCTGATGATATCAAGAAGCCCCTTGTCAACAAGCACAAACCGAAACCAGCTAAGCTCAGGTGCATTTTCACTTCAATCCCATCCTCACTTTAATTTGTTTTTATTTTTGTGTTTTAATTTATTTTGACTTATTTTATGATGATGCTAGTGAATTGATTTGGGATCTGGTGAGTGAAATGTATGTTATTGCTAATTGATAAAATGAATTTGAATTTTTTTTAATAAAATTTCTTTGGATTAATGGCATTTTTTTATTATTTATATGTGGAGCCTATGTCGTTTGATTTTGTGTCTGGTGTGTGTTCAGGGCTAGCATTACTCCCGGGACAGTGTTGATTCTTCTTGCCGGTAGATTTAAGGGAAAGAGGGTAGTCTTTTTGAAGCAGCTTCCTTCTGGGTTGCTTCTTGTGACTGGTGAGTTTTGTCATTAATTATGTTACTTTAGCATGTTGTTAATTTGTTATGCTTTGACTGTTGTTATCATCAATTGAATTTATATGTTAGTCATTGTTGAAGTCGTTGTTTGACATTGATTTTTTGATACATATTGATCTCAAATTTTAATAGCACTAGACTCTGCTTTTCTGAAATGTACTCTCTGCTCCACCCATTTCTGGTCTGGCTTATGTTTCTCACTTGCAACGTCAGGTCCTTTCAAGATTAATGGAGTTCCTTTGAGACGTGTCAATCAGTCGTATGTTATTGGCACATCAACCAAAGTAGATGTGTCTGCTGTTAATGTTGACCAGTTTGATGACAAATACTTTGCAAAGGAAGCCCAGAAGAAGAAGAAGAAGGGAGAGGGCGAGTTCTTTGAGGCAGAAAAGGAGGTGGGATTGTCTATTTTCTTATTTTGTTGAAGTTCTTGTTATTCTTAGTTGCTTCTGCGTGCTGATCTGTCTTTTTCTTCTTCTTTATAATGCAGGAAAAGAGTGTGTTGCCCCAGCAGAAGAAAGATGACCAGAAAACTGTTGACTCTGCATTGATAAAAGCCATCGGGAGTGTTCCAGATTTGAAGACATATCTGGGTGCTAGGTTTTCTTTAAAGGCTGGCGTGAAACCTCATGAGCTAGTTTTCTAGAGGAAAGAATGGTGTTTTTCTTGTTTGCATATCCTGTTATTTTTATTGATTTTGGTCCTAATAGTTGCACTTTTATAACTTCCTTGTCAACAGACAAATTAAGTACTTAAAAATTTTGTTAGGCACCAATTGTGTCTCGGATATTCCTTATGCAATTTTGCTCCTTTTCACGTTTTGTTGATTGTATTTTGGGGCTTTCATGTTGTCATTGCAAATGAAGTGGTGCATGGTCATTAGTGGATGCTACCCGATTGCTCCTGCCAGTATGCAGAAATGATACACATGAATGAGGTATCAAATCATTCATCTAAAATTTTATGAATGAAACTTTAATCTAACAGAATAAGTTGACATAAAATTACCTAATTACAAGTTATTGAATGATTTCTTTTTGGATTTAAATTTAAAATGAGCAATTCAAAAAGTAAAGTATGAAATAACAGTTGTTAATGAAAAAATTAGGGGGTATCCATAAGTTCGGGTCAATCCAATTTGATGTTTTATCTTTTTTAAATCTAATTCAATCCTTATCATATAAGTAAATATAATATTTATTATATGTAAATTAATTATTAAACCACTCATGATTTATTTTTGTTGAGTTATTTTTATTTTGCCTTGATTTTGTTTATATTTTTTCATGTTAATATAATATTTTATCTAAAATAAAAATATTGTATTAGCATTGAAATCATTATTTGTCAAATATTGTCACAATTTGGTTTCAAAAGAGTATTTTAGTCATTACTCTTTCTATCTCTAATTATAAGACTCTTCAAAAATTTATTTGTTTCTTTTTATAAGGTTTTTAAAAAAAATTTAGATGTATTATTTATTATTTTTTATATATATTCTTACTTAATTATTATATTTTCAAATATTAATAAAAAATAGTTAAGTGGATAGAGAAATAATTTTGGAATGATAATATAAATAATTAATAAATTAAATTAGTTATTTTTGTTTAGGGATACCAATTAGTCTTATAATTAGAAATATAGGGAGCATATACTTTCAAAGTTTTTGACAAAAGAGACTTACTAAAAAATTGTATTTTTTTATAATTTTTGTTAAACATTTAGACCCGATTATAATCATACCCGATTATGATTATGTTGGTTTGGTTGGATACATAAAAAATTATATAGACTCGATCAAACTTGCAAAATTTTAATTGGATTGGTAATAAATTTAAATAATTTGACTTAATCTGACCTGAATACTCCTAAAAAAATAATAGTTAAAACTAAATTGATAAAATAAAAGTAACAAAATAAAATGAATTCATACTTGAAGAGACTAAAGCCTCTTTTTTTTTTTACAACTAAAGTCATATTTTAAACAAATAGGTTTTTTTTGTATTTTTTTATCTTTAATATTAAAGAAGTGTGGTTTGTCAGTTTTGGAAACTCTGCAACGTGGGACTAAACCCAAAGAAATTACTACTATTATAGATGGAATGACTGGTAAAACCAACAGGGTCAGTTGGAGTCTCCAGAGTCCGGATATCAACTGTATGATGGGGTGTTTGTTAGAGAACTTGCAAAACATTCATTGATGCTAAATCCTGTAGGAATTTCCTGAAGAGGAAAATTTGGTTGGATGGATGTTGCCGTGTGTTGGTGGTCCTAGTCCCAGTTTAGATAATGGACAATGGCCTAAAGCAATCTTATTCCTTAGAGCGTATTTCTAATGAGATTTTTTGAAAAATTTATTAAGTGAAAAAACTCTTAAGTAAAATGTCTTGAAAAGAAAATGTTTCTAATTGATCACTATACATTACTGACATCAGGAAATAGAATAAGCCTCCACGCAATATTTATTTGGTTGTCATCATAAAAATGGAACATTACTGGCTGGCAGGAATTGCAATTAACGCATGACCACTGATAATTATTTATTAAATGTACAACGACAAAATCTCAGTAAAAGGTTAACAACGGCCACGATGACCGTAGAGCTGATATATAGTGGAAACCCTTCTATAGTTCTATGCCTAGCAAATTGTAGATTTGTTATGCTACAAAGGTCAGAAAAATAAAAACCAATGAGTCACAATGTCTAACTCTAAATACACTTCCTCTTTTGGTTACGGCTGGTTACTCTTCTATTAAACTGGAAGCGAATTACTGATGAAATTGTAGAAGAAAAAATGAAAATATTACCAACACAATTTTTGAATACTTATGTACTCTTTAATATTGAGCTACAGGTTCCAAACTTGCTTAATATTAAAAAAATAAGGATTTTCAAAGCAAGTGTCAGACGAAATTTAATTTAAGAATAAGATTGGAAGAGTGATAAAATGGAAAATATTTATCGTGTTTTTACAAGTTTTTTGGTCAAAACTCATGAGCGCCGTTTAATGGTTACCATCTTTACCTGTAGTTTGATTAACCAAATTTTTAGCTACCATAAGAAGTAACAGAGGAGCATAGCTATTCCTATCCATAATCAAGATCAATAGGTAATAAGTATTTAATATTTATCACCAAATGAACAGAGAAGCATAGCTATTCCTATCCATAATCTTCAGAAAACTAGCGAAAGATTGCACTTGCCCTTAAATGTTAGGCTTTCACACAACAATTGAAGTAGCTGAGGAAGCTCTTCCTTGCCTGTCAGGGAAAATAAATAAATAATGATGTAAAAGATGTGCACCATACGTATATACGACATAATTGAGCATTTTTTTTTTTAAAAGCATAATTGAGCAATATTGATCAGAAACCACAAAGACATTGGGTTGTTTTCTTTTCTTTTCTTTTTTTGATACATTTTATTTGGGCTGTTTTCTATTAGGCTTCTCATAACCACATAAAGGGACATTATCTCTAACAAAATACGAGCAAGCTATATAATGTGTGGCCCTCTTACTATTGAATTGAATAGAATTCAATTGCTCCAAACATCCATCGCATGTGCAACAACTAGAATTGCGTGTTGCCATGGTATCTAGATGATACACAACAATAATTTGGGTCCCACCATAATATTCTCTGTATTGTATGATTTAGTGTATCCTCTTCTTTCTATGGTGGAAAATGTTTGTATATTTTTTTCACTACATTATTCTTCACTACTTTCTCTCCATATTGTGTTCATTAATATATGGTACAGCTGCTGGAAAAGTAGAAAACCACGGATCTATGTCCCTTGTTCAACATAATCCTATATTATTTTGATCTACTTCATTTTCTTTTCCAGAGTCTCAAAGCATTTCAGTGACGGGGTAGATGGAAGATTGTGTATGTCATTAGTTTATTCAGTAATAGTGTTTAATTTATCATGATGAAGATTTGTATGGCTAGGTTCATCCCGAGTCCCAATACTAGAAATGAAAGGAGAATATATATGAAATTAAACTTGAAGAGGAAAAAAAATGATATAAACGATATTTCTTGAAGAGTAACGGAATTTTTTTGGCGAGAAACCCTCTATGTCAACTCGAGTTTTTAAATCCAAATATGAACTAATCGGTGCCTTTTTCTATGTGGAGACAGACAGGTTACTAGTTTGAAAATGTTTGCTAAATGCTCAACAGCTCAAGGTCAAGGAGAGGAGAGAGAAAGAGAAAAAGTCAGAAAGGGAGAGCAAATACCTCTCATCCCGTAGTTTCATACATTAGCTGTACCTACTTACTAGAAAAATGGAATTCATAGGACAACTTTATAATGCACATTTTACAAGTGTGTGTGAGAGAAGTGTAGAATAAGATAACCAAATGTGATAAAAGTGAAGAAAAAAACAACTAAAATAGTGATATGGGAAAAGTGAGTAAGAATAATATTGCTCAAAGGTATATATGTTCATCAACACACTCTTCAATTATATTGAGTTATATTATTTGTAAAACATTTTTTATATATAACATTCATTTATAAATTGGTTAATGTAATTTATACATGTTAATCATATGAAAAGGAGTAGAGGGAAATTAAGAAAGATATTGGAAAAAAAAATATTAAAAGAGATTTCATAATAAATAAAATCTCTCAGAATTTGATTTTTGACCAAGCTTTATTATTATAACATCATTGATTCATAGAACCAATTTCACTTAACAGGATAAGGCTATTATTGTTATATTTTTATAAGAATATTTTTTCATTAATTTATCTGTCATATTAATTGTCTTATGTGAGACTTCTCTCTCTTCTTTCTTGACTTTTTTCTTTTTTATAGAGATCACATATTTTCTTGACTTTCTTTGAGGTATTAAAAATTATACAATTTGTTTATACAAATATAATTTAATTGCAAAAAACATATTTTCATATTAGTATCATTCTTTAAAAGCTAAGACACATCATTTTGGTATTGTGACGTGTGACGACTATACGCGATTTTTTCTTCTCTAACATAGCTAGGACATAACATGAACATAAATGTGGTTAAGAGGAAAACTTCAGTAAATAGCTAGGTCTTCAGGCGAAGATCAATTACTCCAATATAAAATAAAAATGGACACAAACACATTCACGGTCACACAAAGATTGAGTTTATTTTAAACTTCTTAGTAATTTTTAACGAAAATACGATAAGAATGTTTTTGTCTCATACCATCTTTTGATCTTATACCACATGCATCCCCCATCCACCCCATCTTCCACTTCAATTATATATATTCTGGGATCTTTTTAGTTTATTCTTTTTATAATATCATACTGATGAAGATTTGCTGGCTACATATAAACTGTAACTACAATATTTGTGTGGATCAACAGTAATAGTGTTGAAGAGCTTCCCAAAAATAAAGAACAGCGAAGCTTGTGAAGACAAGAATCTTACAGTTGGAGAGTTGGTTTGATGGTAGTGCGGTTGAGGGTGCTCACTGCTGTGGCCAGTGTTGACGCTGCTGGAGGTTGTCGAATCCATGAACTCTTCTTCATTGCCAAGGCTAGCCCTGGATATATTTGTCTTGTTCTGCTTCCTAGTTTCCCGGATCTTTGAGAAATCAAGTGAGTAGTCCGGCACTTGGCCCTTCTGATCCCAGTCCCCAAATTGTGGCACCGATAACCATGGACCATTTTTCTATATATGATTACAACTTAGTCAGCTAATCACAATAAGAAAGGGTTCATAATTTGTAATGAACTTTTTTTTAATATGTAAGAATCTAAAATAATATCAAAAATTTATATTAACTCATGTATTCGACTCAAGTAACTAAACTTGATTCTCTTTCATTTGTAATGAACTTAATGTTAGTTAAAATGTAGCATACAAAACAAAATGTAATTGAAAGATTTAGAATAAGATGGAATATTATTGGTATTATTACTTATTATGAGTTGCTACTAAGTATATGTTTGGATACTTTTCAAAATTATGATGAGTTGAATCAATCTTGATTTTAATCAAATTTAATATTTTTGAATTATTTTTAAAATTATGATAGAATTAATTATAATGTATAAAATTATGATAAAATTGAAATAAGTAGAAGTAATTTCTATTTCTACCAAAATCAATTCTACACTAATCAATTTTGTAAAATCAATTTTATTTAAAATCAATTTTTTTTCCCGCAAACACACACTTAGACAGCATAGGAAAATTTACCCAACTATAAAGCAAAACATGGGAAAAGAACGAATCGTAGGGATGAATTTGACTATTTCTTTGCTTTAGAAATTAAGGAGTTTATGATTACTTGTACGACTGTAACACTGTCATCAACGTTTCAAAGCAAATCAAGGTTCCTTCGAGGTTAAAAACAATTGTAGAGAATCTTCATCCTTTTAAAAAGTTTACATAAAACAATAGAAAGAGAAAATGTAATAGTAAAACAAAATGATTAATTTAGCCAAGCTGGAAGGGGAAGCGCATGAATCATGGTACCCGTGTCTCCGTTTAAACCGATTAAAGAAAATACGAAAGAATCAAATCGAAGAAGAAAAATACAACAATTTCTGCAGATGCATGTTGAATAACAGCTATTATTACTTGAATGACCAAAAGTAAATGTTAAATCAGACGAGAAACAAACTACGGATTTAATTTGAAGGCGGATAAAACATGCAATTCTTTAGATAATTTTTGTAGTCTTCTCAGATTAATTAACTTTAGAATTTCACCTTTAACAAAGAGAATAGAACCAAAAGCAGGTAAATAATTGCATGTAAGTAAGATTTTCGACCTTTAAACTACGTTAACCAGTAATTAATCTGGTTAAAGCCTATCTCCAAGCTACTACCAAGTTTTCACAGAACCTATTAACAATACAAATATATATAATATATCGTTTTCAAAATTAAAGGAGAAGAAGACACTGCTCTCTCTGTTTCTGCTTCAACAAGTAGCATGCAATTTAATCTCCAGATTCGCGATTTAGCGAATTTCACATTGACGCAAACAATACAGCGATTACTTATTTTATGAACCGAATACAGTGTGTGAAGAAGAAGACTAATTAGAGAGAGAGAGGGAGAAACTGACCTCTTTACGACGGTCCATGAGAGTGAAACAAACAACAGATAGGAGAATGCGAAAGAAGAGAAAGAAACGAGAGGTCCCCGTTCGTTGGCTATGATGTCAAATACAAAACTTATTCAACAATGCCAATCAATCTCATTGGATTGCAGTAACGTTATATCATGTGTCTTAACCCTTCCATTTTATAAGGAATCTTCATTAAAAATCTAATAAAAAATTATTTTTATTAAAAATCAAACTCAAGTAAGATTTAACTTTAACTTTAAAACATTAAATATTTGTACTTAATCATTGATTGTATCTCCAGTCTTATATACTTACAACAAAAACAAAGCTGCATTTGCTGTCATTTTTATCAAAGATGTGATACATGTATATTAATTCTCACAATAATTTATATAATATTATTTTATGTATTTATTTATTATATTTCAAAAAAAATTTCTCTTTCTCACTTTTTTCCTAATCTCTCCTCTCCTCTTTGTTGTAAGATTCATTTTACAACTTACAAGTATCATTTCTCTTCTTTTTTTTTTAATTGAAAACTTTTGTATTGTTTTGTCAGTTCATTTACGAAAATGCCACTCTTGGACACGCTATGCATACCCAACACAGCAGTGTGCACACGACTTTTACACTTATCTTTCGCTTTAGGCTTCGGTGTCTTTTTCTTCTTCTTAGATGTTATCATACCCGTGACGTACGGTTTGGCCTCTCAAAAAATGGAAAATGTCTCCTTAGTTGATAAACAACCAAATCCTGAAAAATATCTTTAAAACAGTAATCTCTTCCAAATAAGGTATTTTTTTGAAGATGATAGTTATCAGCATACTTTCTAAGTTATAGTTAATTAAATATTTGTGAAGATTCTAAAATTATAAAAAAGCTTATTAAAAAAAAGTAATACCCAAAAAAATGATTAGTTTTTAATAAATTTCAGTTAATAATAAAAAAATACTAGTATATTAGTAGTATTTTTTTTCTTGAAAATATTTATCACTGGCATGCTTTCGGTTATAAATATTCTTCCTCTATTGTGCTTCAACTTCATGGATTGTAAGTTTGTAAGTATTAAATGTTTCCTACTGTTTGTGCATTGCCAACCACACCCTAATTAGTATAAAGGCATTTCTAGTTCATTAGTTATTATCTTTGCCGGAGAATGAACGACAATAGGTGAATATGATAGGTGTTAATAAATAATGATCAGCGAATACTAATGATTGTTATATATTGTTTTCGATTGCATATTTTTTAATCATATAAAAATTACGTTAATTTTTTAAAAGTCCGTGTCATTACTCAATTGGCAGATTCATTTTTATATATAGTTTTAGTTCCGCGGGTTTTGAGATTTTCCTTCTCCTGTCAACAATAGTTATCAAGAGACGTTAATCATTAAAAAAAAACTATAAGTTTTAATGAAATATGAATGGCCAGTTAGCCTGAAAAATATATTATTCTCTTTAGTGGGAGAGAGACATGAGATTGGACTCCTCGAGTAAACGAAGAGGATTCGGACTCCACATAGTCATTTTTGTGCTCATTGACCAAAATAACTGGGGATTTCTCTCTTTTTTTGCTTTGATTTTTATTTTCTGTTTTTTCTTTTTTTTACTCTTCTTTTTGGGTATGCAACTGAAGGTTTGGTGGGGGTTTGGTTCTGGCAGCGGCTTGACATTGAGCAGTGAAGTGTAGCCATGGGTGGTGTGAGCTACCTCAAGCCATCTCCCCAATAGAAAATAAAACTCGTTAGAGGTTGCGATTAAAAATCCACACTATGTTAAAAATAATTCTTTTATATATGTGTGTTAGTGGCATTTAATAACATAGACTTGGCAAAATTTGAGTGATTGTCTAACTCTAGAGACAAAAAGTACAAATAAGCCAAAACTATAATGGAATGCAAAATAGATCATGGAACTTTTGCTTCATGAAATCCATAATTTCATATCATTATTTTAAAAGACTAATTGAAGAAAGAACTTTGTTCATTAAATTACCATCCACAACTTGTATAATTTTCTTAAATCAATTAAACATATGTTGCAATTATTAGGTTCTTGTTATCTATTCTTTAGTATTAGAAATTAATGCTTTCCAGCTTCTTTTTTTCTTTTCTTTTCTCATTCTTCCAACCAAGCATTTGGCCGAAAGTGGGAACAGTGTAAGAAACACAGAAAATATGTTAATATAAATAAATTGTTTCATATAGAGATAGCTATCTCCAAATTAAGCAACAGCCATACAATTTCGATTAAATATAACCCCCCGAAAAATTAAAGTTCTGCTTTAGACTCATGCTCAGAGTGAGAACTCTCCTTCACCTTTTCTGTTGTCTTATGAATTGCTTCTTCAACTACTTTTGCTGCTCCTTCAGCACTCTCCTCAACCGTCTCTTTGCTTTTGCCAAAAATCTTCTCAACTGCTTCTTTGAACGTTCCTTTGGAACCATCATATTCTACCCATCCCGTACCCCTGAAACTGAGAAGAAGAAAAATACATAATTGCTACTTATATGGAAATATGAGGTCGTGGCTGTACCAGTTTTTGGGAGGGTGGGTTGTGGAGACAAGTTCAGATTTTGGGAAGATTCATGGGCAGGCAATGACAGAACACTAATGGCAAAATACCCTAGACTGTACCAGGTTTCAAATCAACAACAGCAAACCATCAACTGTATGGGAGGGCATAATGCTGCAGGGTGGGACTGGAACTTTAGCGGGAGGAGACCCCTTTTCGAAATTGAGATTGCTATGGCGGCTGATTTTCTAGAGGAGACAGCACAGCTAACAATTCACCAAAATACTACAGATTCATGGATATGAAAGGCTGACCCGAGTGGGAATTTTCTAGCAAAAACAGTGTATCAGCTACTGCTGACAGAAAAAAGGGGAGAAAATGAAGATTGGACCTTCGTGAATCTTTGGAAGCTTAAGATTCCATCCAATGCAGCCGTGTTCGCTTGGAGGCTCATTAGAGACCGATTACCAACTAAAATCAACCTGAGAAGTAGACAAGTGAAGTTAAATGACCCAAGGTGCCTTCTATGCAACACCTCGGATGAGAATACAGCACATCTATTTTTCAACTGCAACAAAACCCTCCCTTTATGGTGGGAGTCTTTGCAATGGGTAAACATAAGGGGTGTATTCCCAAAAAATCCTAAGGACCATTTTCTATAACATGTAAGTGGGTCTCCTATTGGAACTAAAGCAATAAGATGGAAGTGTTGATGGGTAGCACTAACATGGACCATTTGGAAGCATCGAAATGGAGTGATCTTTGCTAACCAAACCTTTGAAGGAAGTAAAGTGATGAAAGATGCAATTTTTCTACTATGGACATGGCTTAAACTTATGGAGAAGGGTTTCACCCTACATTTCAATCACTGGTCCTCTCATCTCACAGCAGCTTTTTGTAATTAGGAAAGGATGGTAACTGCAGTAACATAAGTAATTAGTGTAGGGAAAATGTATTTTATTTCCTCGGGTTCAGCTTGGTTCTTAGCATTCAGAACCAGCTGTTAATCCACTCCCATTATGTATCTACAGTACCTTTGGTACTCATTTATATATATATATATATATATATATATATATATATATATATATATATATATTACTTATTTTTGCTGAGAAAAAATATATATAGAAATATGAATGATAACTAAAAAATTTAAATGTTTTTTATTCCCAAAAATATCATAACTTTTTGTTTGTCACTAAAATTTTTATTCATTTTTAATTCTTATATTGAACAAATGTCATTCAGGCCCCGGAGACAATAGGGATTATTTTTTATTTAAAAATAAAAATATTTACTATCATACATATGAAAATAAATATAAAACAAAATGAAATATCTAATAAAAAAAGTATAAAAGGAACAAAATATAAAAATAATAATAACTAAAAAATTAAAAGCAGAGGGGTCGAAGTAAAAAACCAGAAGGTGCAAAAAATAACAACACTATCTATATTCTTAGGTTTCTCTCAAACTCATTGCACCCCCCTCAAGATAACATGGGTCCCGATTGCAAAATGTTGTAGTTTTAATATCTTTTTATACATGTTTTTAATTCACAACGAGAGACTAAAACTACATCATTTAATTAATTATAAAAATTAAAAATGAATAATTTTTTTACAAGAACAAGAAACATGCATATTCAACCTTGTGAATAAGAAAAGAAATGCGTTATGGGTTTGTAACAGGAAGAACCTCTTAATTAACTTACTCCAAATTTGGTGGAGAAAACTGCATTTGCAGATCATGTATGACAGTTTTGATTTTCTCCCAGGAGCTTTGATGTGACTTTCTGAGTAGAGAAACGGTATCCATCAACATCTTAGAAAGAAGTGGTTTTTCTGGGTGGCCTTGAGCAACATTTTGGCCACCTTTTTCATGATCAGGAGTTGCACGTTGGAATTGGAGAATAATTAGGACGCAGAAAAGAAGAAAGAATAGAATCGTTCTGCTGAATTTATCCATGTTAATCAGTAACAGATTTATTATTCGAGCTAGGTTAGAGAAGAGGGATGCCTATTAGGTATTTTGGCTGATTTGGTTGTTCGTAGTTCGCCGATCTCTCGACGTTGAACACGTTCTACTACGTGGGGCTCGCTTCTTGCATGTAGTGGTCCATGTCCATATATACTTGAATATTTCAAAATTCAAACATTTTTATTATTTCTTCAAAAATAAAGAGAAATAAAAACTAACAAGTAACAATGGAAGAAATAAAAGTTGTGGACAATTTTATTTCTGGTGGTTCCATACATAGGGTAAGAAATCTTTTGGCACGAAATTAATGCGGAACAACATCCATGATTTTATCTTAGAATTTAATTAGAATATACTAATAGGTAAAAATAAAATAAAAATGCTGTAATCTAATTAAACCGTGTCATATATTTATTTTGAAAACCATATATAGAGTAATTTCTAATTAATTAATAAAAAAATATTTACGAGGACAATATTTCAAGATTAATTAAACCATAGAAGAACAATATTAGATCTAACAAATGAAATATATTAAAATATATCATTTAATAAATTTTTATATTATAGCAAGTTTAATTTTAATGCACTATTGGTATAAATATTTTCATTGTCGAGTAATTAAAAATTATTCTAGTAGATATAATTTTTAAATAACTATTACAAAAACCAATCATTTTAATCAAATAAAAATTTATATTTAAATAAAAATATAAATTTATACTTTCAGTATTTCAACTACTAGAAGGATTAAATTATATTGATGTAACATTGATACTTATTATATTATTTTATAACTTTCAATCGGATAATATTTTCTTAAAACTTATCACTGGATTGAAAATTCCTTTCACATAAATCATATATACTAAATTTTATATTAAATAGATTAAAATCAGCGTAATATATAAATTTCAAAATATATTAAAATATGAATAATTTGATTCTTCTTTTTGTTGTTTAATTTTAATAAAATTTGATACAAATGATCTTAATTATATGTAATTATAATTTGAATTAAGAAAAATCACACTCTTTTTTACACTTAATTCTTTTGTTGTTGAGATCTCATGAAAAAAGTCACTGGCATAAGACATGATTTAAATCTTTTTTAAAGTATGCCTGACAAGATAGATTATTAGATAGGCTAAGACTTCTAATGTATTTAACAATTCTATTTCTTAAAATCATGGTGGTACCCAAAAAAAAAAGTAAAATTTGTTGTTTTGCATTCACCGTAAAAAAATAATAAATTATTACCATGAATCTAATCTAATCACACTATTTTACTTACCCATAATTCCATTCCAACCAATCTTTATGTGAAAGGTACTTAGTTTTCAATTTATGGAAAACAATTAAATAACACTCAATTAAGCATTATATAAAAATTAGTCAAGACTATTATAATCTTTGAACATCCAATAATCTCCACGAAAAATATTCAGCTTGACACTACTCTTACACTCTTGAGACCTAAAGGCCAATTTGTATAAATATTCAAACTCAACTTTAAAAGAAAAACCCAATTTACGGGATAACATCAACGGTTTTATCAAAGTGGAATCCTTCTTATTTGGAGAGTGTTGTTAGCCATAATACTGTTGAGTGTTGATAGTTTCAATGGCAGGAAAAAAAAGTATGATATAAAAGAATCGAGTACGTATCATTTAAATTCTCCCCAAACTTTGAACAAGTAGCTCCTCCGTCTACTGAGAAAGCCTCTTAAAAACGAATGAATCAATGGACAAGTTACAATAGGAACAAAGAATTTAAACAAGCATATAACTTTGTTCCATGCAAGTATACATTCATGTATTAGCAATGACTAATTACCAAATACACAGATCTTCAGACATTAATATCTGATCGCTTTGTTCTCGCCACAGTACTGATTTCTGAGGAGCCTGACAAGGAAAATCTAGGGAAACTATAGTTTTCCGACACCGAAACTGGCTGTTGAGGATAGAGTGTGGGTGGTGGTGTTAGATTGCGTTGTGCTGGAAGTGGCGGAAGCATGTTATACTTGTAAGGATCACTGCTTAGACTGCAATCAACAATGAACTTTGTAAGGAGTGGCACAAAACAAGCTGAAAAAGAGCAAACACTTGCACGCACTATGATGAATTGATAATGAAATAAGCAAGTATTATAATATAATTCCATCACCCAGATACCTAGGATTGGCCCATAATCTTACAACTACCATCCAATACAATGATCTGGAATTTTTTTCAACCCAAGGAGCCAAACCCAAAATTGCATCTATGCATAAGCCTTTCCATAGAGGCAAAATATGATCAAGAAGGCATCTTCCAGCCAAAGAAATTGTTGGTATGGTGGTGATGATAAAAGCACAGCAGCATGCCAGGTCCAAAATGATTTTAGAAGACAAGTAGAAAATACCTTGTATCATAAGATTGATCATCTTCTGTGAAATTTTCATCTATACGCTGAGCTTGTCTCTGAACAGAAGGAATGGACCATGCTGGTGAAGGTATTTGTATTTCATCTGAGAAATATCTTCTCCTGATCAACTGAAAGGAGATGTACCACAAAAACTTAGATGAAAACCCATACATAAAAAATAAAAAAGACAGAGCTCAAAGACCATACTGACCATGCGGAAAAATTTCACCACAGCCTCCTTGTCATGCCTTGCTTCTTTGGCAGCCTGTAGATGCCCGACATAAAAATCACAACCGTTATCAGAAGAATGAATTGGATGGCAACTATTCAACAGAATGCAAAAACAGGGCAGATCTCTGCATCCAATTTTATAAGACATGATTTGTCACTTCATTGGCACAACCGGTATTTCGGTTTAGAATGACATGAGAAATAAAGATTCTCAGACAGTATAGCATCTCCAGTCTAACATTTTCTAAAGCACAGCACAGTGGGCAATGGCTAAGCTAAATTCATTATTCATACTGAGTGGCTCAAAGAAATATGCATTGATAAGCTTCAAGATCAGTTAAGATAAAATGTTTAATGGTTAGCCTCTCAATTTTGAAAATGAATGAAAGCTGAAAATTCTGCTTTTAATCAATATAGATGGCACCAAAGTGAAATGTGAAGTTTCAATGCAGGTCATCCATAATATTCAGTGTGCCTGACAGGGAAAAAGAAGGATATAGATGCAATATTAACTTGTTCTGAATTTTGAAAAGGGGGCAGTAAGGAGAAGCTTTTTTTATGGTTCTCATTAAATCCCATCCCCTTCCATCAGCTAAAATACTCTTTCATATACAGTGATATGGTCAGACACAAAAAAAAAAAGTGGAAAATATTCAAGTGTAACACACATTGTATTTGAAAAGCAACAGCTAGCTTTAAAGTACAAAACAAGCAAAACTAAAAATTGCTACTTGCTAGTAGTTGAAACTCCCTAGTAATTAGCATTAACATCGGATTTATTCAAATTGACCTGAATACGACATACTAATTCACATGAGGGTAGCATATTATCTCAAGCATTGAAAGTGGTGCAAAACAAATTTTCAAGACTGACAATTTTTTAGTAGAGACACTTACAGCAATAAGGCCACCATTACCAGGAAAACTCTCAGTCAAAGGAAGCTCCTCACTGGAAGGAAGCAAACCCTGCTTCTCAACCCATTGGCGTGCAACATCAACAAGATTCCCACTGCTTCCTCTTGTACCCTCTTTCGCAGCAATATCAGCTTTATTACCAATAAAAATATATGGAACAGGAAGGCCACCAGGACCACCAGATCCCAAAGGAGCTGAAAATGTCCCAGTTGCAGCAATCTCAGCTGCCCACTTCTGCAAGCTAGTCTTTGTTCTTCTTTGTGAAAGATCATGAACAAAAATTACACCTGCAAACGAAGTCAAAACAAGGTTTCAAAGTTTAAAATATCAGACAGCCAACTCTCTAATATGCACTGACTGTTACTAATTTTAATTGTCAAAAGTTCCAGAATACCCAAATTCCATTAATTAAGAGACTAATGCAATTATCCAGAATAGTGGTAATTAAGATAATTTGCAGATAAATGAAGTTTAGAGTTTGGACAGCCAAATCTGCATGATTTCTTATTGCAGATTTAAAATATTTTTGCTAAATGTTCCGTTACAAAATTATTTTATTTTCAGTATGCAAGGCTTGAAAAAGAGAAACCAAGGATATATGTAGTGACTGTTTAAATATTGGAAATCCTCTTCCTCATTTTCTTTCCCCCTTGGTTACAAATCTTGACCCTTCGTTTTGTAGACTGCCACATGATTAAATTGATTATACACAACTACTTCATGGAATATAAGTAATAATACATTTTAGAAAACTAAAATAATGGAGTTTTTTTTAACTCACCATTAATCTGCGAATAAAACAGAGACCGACAATCTTTGTACCGTTCATGTCCTGAGACATCCCACAGTTCAACGAAGAAATCTCTCTCAGAATCACCCTTAAGACTACTGGAAGAGCTGCCTGAATTTCCATAAGTAATATGCTGGAAAAAGAAACAGGAAATTTGATGAAGACTACGGTACAGAAACAATGTATACTCATGTAACCATAGAAGGGGGGGGGGGGGGGGGGGTATTTACCTTCACATCAACTGAACAACCAATTGTTTGAGGAGGGCGAGCAATTGGAGAACCTTTTACAATCAGGTTAACTAAAGAAGTCTTCCCAACACCTGCAAGGATGAGAAAATATCACAAATATGCAACTACAATATCTCTGAAAAATGTTCACAAAGGTGCAAGCAATCACAAGCTCAGAATTTGTTTTTTCTTTCATCATTTAACTATAGTTGACCAATGCACATCCAGGCTTATGAAGTTTAGAGATGGGAAGTACCACCAATTATGTCCAAAGACCGACAACTTATGGGCCTGTTTGGTTTAAGGAAATGTTTTCTACCTCTATTCTATCTTTTCTTTTAACTAATTACAAACCACAACCTTGGTTTCAGTTTGTTTCTGGTGTTTGAAAATTTGTACTAGAAATGGTGAAAACAACATTTTAGTACTAGGTGAAAACAAGAAACAAAAGTGAAAAGAGGCAACATTTATAATTATTATTAAAAATATAATGTAGAAACAGAAAACCAGCAACTTAACAGTAGCAATGGAATATGTCAGCAATCTAACCAATAAGAAAGTCTATGTTAAGCTTGCTAGGGATGGCAGTTAGTTAGACAGGGAGGTTACAGGGGGATGGAATTGAATAATAGAACAAAGAGGAGAAGGGCAGAAGAGAGAGGACACATTTTGGGCCAGTTAGTTAGTGAAAGGGGAGGGTCTGGACTCTCGAACTCTCAGTGATTTCCACCTTTCAATAAAGATTTCCATTTGTATCTCTATATTCTGAGTCAGATCTTACAGAATACTAAGCAAGAGATATTTCCATCCTCAACCTATTAAACAACATTAGATTTTTATTTCCTTTCACGCAGAGTTGATTTATATAAACAGGTTTTACTTAAGATTTACTGCATGTACTACAGTCTATCAAAAATGAGGAAGCTCATCATTCACTCAGTTCCTGATCTTTACTGTTTCAGTTAAATAATATAACATAAAAAAATATAGCCTTCTGTTGCTCTCAATCATTAGGACTGAGTATGTCCTTAAGATGATATTTAAAAATATATTAATTGTAATCCAATTATGCTCGCACCAATTAATAGTAGAACTACAATCCAAATAATAATCCAAACTTTGTGGAGTCAAAGACCGCCAATATTTGAAGTTGTCCCACTATCCTTGAATACTTGATTCCGAATAACTTTGAAAGCTCACGCATACACACCTCAAAAGTATGTCCAAATATATTGTCAAACTAATTCGGGACAAACTCGCATCAGCCGTAAGGTTTCTCAGCAATCTCCACCATATTCCTAGTTGTTTCTCTTACATTAAGATCACAATCCTCTTAAAGCAGCCTACGTAAATCAATTCTCTAAACCACAGACCAAAAGGCAATAACTATCAACAAAATCATTTCAAATTGAAAATCCATAACCTTACGCACAACACCCCACATGGCAGCTAATATCATTAACATAACTCTTAGAGCTCCCATTGAGTGTTATAATAACGGTATAACAACAATGATTACTTTTCTCAGCCCCCCAATCTTTACAGTACAACCTCCCGCATTCAATCAACTTCACTTTTCTCCACACCTCACAATCACAAAATCTCCCAGTATTCCCACTGGAAACTCAATAAAAATTCAAGCCACAATTAAATGTGTATCTATGTAAACATTTTAATGCAATAAGATTATCATATATGACTTTAAAATTAAATGAACAGCAGTGGACACCCTAGTAGTGCAAACAAGTTTTACTCTAAAAAATTAAAAGACATAAAATAAAATTGGTAACAGAAAGACGCACGCACCAGAATCACCAACAACGAGGACTCTGACCAGGCCACATAGGACCCCACCGTTCAACTCTTTGTTCTCTCTCTCACGGTCCCTCCAGAACATGATTCCTTCAAAACCGACGATAACTCAAAACACGCCTTCACTACGATACACCCACATATACGCACTCATCAGGTTCCAAAACTCTCACGTGAGATCAGAGCGAGAACTTCACGTTCCGGGAGAAAATGGGAAACGAAAAATAGAAAGCGGGAAAACCGAATCGACGACGGATCTGGTGAGTTTGGGATGCGGTGAACGATAAAGAGAAAAGGATTCGAACGAAGATTTGATTTGATTGGGTTGGGAGGGGTATGTAGTGTCTTGAAATGGTTTTGGGATGATGGTATGGTGGCAGAAATTTGAAGGGATGAACGAACATGCCATCTCTCGCTACTCATTCGTGTAAGCCACGCGATCCAATAGCACGTGATGTCCATGTGTCGGTAATAATTAAAATATTAGCAGTGGTATTTACTTTCGCAACCCTTAAATTTGATTAAATTGATATTTTGAATTTGTAAACTTGGGAAAAATTGATTATATATTGATTTCATTAAGATGGAGTTTAAATTAAAGGGAAATGGCACCCAATACTCTAATGTTTCTGATTAAAGAGATAATACAAAATTGTTATAATGCAGAAAAATGTGTTTCCTTATGACTTTTTAATATGCTCTTGTTTTTTTTTAAAGTTTTTTTAAAAAACTTTTGATGTGTTTTTAGGTAATTGGTTAACAAAATCCATAACTTTATTAACAAAAATACTGTAGTTTGAGTCAACTTAACTCTTATTTAATTTAGGGTCTTGTCAACTAACTGTTTAAGATATTAAAATATCAAAGATTTTATTGAAAACACATGAGAACATATTTAAAAATTATAGGGTATGGATTAACATTTGTTATGAAATTTTAATCCTAATGATATAAATGATTTCTCTTGTGTTTATGTTTAAACTTTGTTTATGAAAAATGATTCCTTAACTCCTGTTATTTTAGATGCTTATACCTGGAGGGAGATAAAAATGAAAGACAAATGATTGATTTATAAAATAATATGATTAATGATGTAATAAGATAATAAATGAATGGTGTTGATAAGGTGTTACTATTTAGTGAGTGTACAAAAATTAACTTTTTTTTTTTTACTTTCTTGCATTGTTGTTTCATTATCTATAAAATTATAAACTTTTGGACCATTTTTTTATATTGTACTGTAACATTTTTATTATTTTATAGTAAATGCTAATTATCACCTTAAGGATATTGGTTAAGAAAATAAAAGAATTTTTTTATTGAAATACTAAAAAATGTGTTCTCTTATGATTTTTTAAATGTGCTCTCATTTGATTATTAATAAAATATTTTCTTTTAATTTCTTACTCATATTTTTAGGACATTAGTTAATAAGACTCTTTAAAAAAACATGTAATAGCTTTAATGAGAAAAAAAATTAATGTTACAAATAGTTTCTCTCAAAAAAAAAGTTTTATATGATTATTCTAAATAATTTAAAACATTGTAACCCTATAAAACCAAAATGAACATGAAACATCATTATTACTTTTCTCAAATTTATAACCAAAATGTGAAGATAAGAAATTGTTTTTAGTTTTAAGTCCTGTTATTTGCAATACTCCTATTGTTAATTAAGAAAATAATAAATATTTTTTTATTAAAAATTACAATAACAATGCATTAATATTGATTACATTAACTATTATACTTTTTAATAAATCATTTTATTATTACTCCTTACCTTAAATAGTACTTAATTTTATATTAAATTTTAATAAATCATTTTATTGCAAAGGATTGAATCCGTGTTGCTAAATGTTGAGTCCTTTAAATGGTGTTTAATTTATGTTGCTCGCTTTCAGAGGGTCAATCTAGCATGTATGTTATGGAGTATTTGGAAGAGAGAAAATGGAAAGACTTTGGAATTCTTGTGATGAGCAGAATATTGGATTGTTGAGTAGAGCTCGTGTAGCTTTCAGTGAATGGAAAATTAGCTCAACATATAAATTCTTATGAAATCCAAGGTGAATTGCTATCAGATTCTGTGGTGTGGATTAAACCTCCTGCTAGTTTTTTAAGATGTAATACTGATGCAGCCTCCTGCTAGTTTTTTAAGATGTAATACTGATGCAGCTTTTTTCGTGCAGGATGATATTAGAGGTTTTGGAGCTATTGAGAATTACATTTAAAAATGTTATAATGTTCAATCACACTTTGGCTAGGAATTCTAAAAATTATGTTGACTCACAAATCTTTCATTTCAGCCCTCATTGTATTCACAATCTTATTGCAATAGAAATGAACTGATTTTGCTAGCTGCTGTAAAAAAAATAATACTAGTAATTAAATGAATAAAGATATATGAATCATGTTTATTTTAAACATCTCACCTAGACACTTATTATTTTTTGTCTGCGTGTCTTTCTATCATATCATAAATCCTATTAAACATATATTTTTTTTCTTTTTTTTCTCTCTTTCCCTAAAATGTCTAATAAAATATTTTCCTAATTAAATTTGCAAAACACAAACATGCATATGAATGGTGGATTGATGATCCAATTTCAACTCCCGTCCCGGTTTCCCAACAAGAAGTTTCCTCTGTTTCCGTTCTGCCAATTCTTAAGGATATCATTCAGCACTGCCCAACTTGCTGCAAGTTACTAATAACTTAAGTGGTTGTGCATTTGTGAAGCATCGCAATCACTTTCGACATGGCACTTGTCAACCAGCTTAAACAACTTTGAATTTATTAACTGTAACAAGACGAAGCATTCCATTCTATTTTAAGATTTGAACAACTTTACACATGGAAAATCATGTTCTTTGTCACATGAACTAACAAAGGTTGATTTTTCATTAAGTGAGATATTAAACTCATCTAAAAACAAAATGGAAAAAGAAGGGTAAAGAAACTCTCTTCAACCTATTACAGCATGAAAATAATTAAGATTAATTAGACAATGCATTGACACAGCTTCCCTTGCTCGATCGAATCTTCCAAGCTTTTTCTCGGCACATAATTAAGCTAGGGAGGTGTAAGAGCAGAAAAGGGGTTGGAGATGGTGTCATTTGAAAGTAGTATCAGAATGTACGAAGGAGATGGGGCTGTAGTATGTGGTAAATGGGCTCTCATGATTGTGCACACCTTCATAAGTTGTTATCACATAGCTGGAGTCATCTCTATCCCTTTCCACCCTTTTCTTCACACTGCATCCTCCACTTGAACATTTGTAGTAGTTCCTGTCATCATTAATGGAATTTCCTAATTAGTCACCTACTTGAAAAACTTCATGTATTGATTGCACTGTAAGCATTAATTAACTAATCCTCCAAAGGGATGGAACAATAATATTATTCCTTCCGTACTTATTTATAAAATATTATTGACTAATTTACGTTTATAAAAAAATATTAAATTTAGGTATTATCATTAGTTCAAAATTCTGTTTTTGTGCATGTTTTTTTATTGATACACATCAATAAATAATAATTTTATTTTATACGTTCTCTAATTTCACAAAACAATGGTACAAAAATAACCATGATCTGTATTGTGTAATGTTTATTTTTCACTAAAGAAATGAAACAAGGGGAGACCAGTCATGAAAGGAATGAAAAAAATTCCAGTGAGTCACAAAATTGAAGAAGGATGAAAGAAAGAAAAAAAGTTGAAGGAGAGACGGGAACCAAAAAAAGAGTTATCAGAGCAAAAGTTTTTTTATTTTTTTACTTTAAGGCCATAGTGTGCATATAACAAAAAAATTATCCCTAATTTATATAGTAACATTTTAAAAACTTTTATGTTTCATTGTAATTATTTTTAAAAGAGCTTAATTTCTATTTACTCACATTGTAAAAAGCTTTATACTTTTTATTTTATTTTTTGGGTGATCAAAGATTAGGAGTGTTTCGACCCATTAAGTCCGAGACTTGTTTCATTCTTTTTGTGTGATTGTCATTGGCCCTAAGAAAATTTTATATACAGTTAAAATTGAATACATGTTCACCCATTAATTAGATTGTTATATTAAATTAAAAAAATTGATCTCTCTCAATGAACTTTTTTTTTCTTAACTAGCAACCTGGATTACAAAATGTTAATTTCTTTCAAATAAAACAAAATATTTGATCCCCACAAACAACTATTATCAATTTCAAGCAGACGAACACCCAAAAAGAAAAAAAGGATAAAAGAAAAAAAAAATAGAGACTAAAGAGCACAAATGTCATATTCACCAAGCTATTTCATCTAATTTCTAAATTTTTTTAGAAATTGAAAAACTTGTTTAACGGTTTGAAAAATATTTTTTTTAAAGTAATTTTTAGTATTTTTTTAAAACATTATTTGAATTATCATTTCAGGTTAATTTTTAATTTTTTATATTTTATTCCCTTTTTAACATTAAAATATTTATTCAATTTTTTATTTATATTTTTTAAATTTATTATTTCAATTATTTTATATTTTTCAACCACTCCAACAATTAATTTTACTGAACATTTATAATTTAATAAGTTAATTTAAAATTTTTAACTTTTGATTAATTTTTTAATTAATTTTGTCAACCGTAATATCAGTAACAAACCACGTTAAGAGCACATACAGTGACCAGATAGGTACTTATTATAGAGAGACCACCTTGCTTACTATATAAGCAGAAACAGCACACATTTAAACTGGGGTCCATTGATAACACCCAACTTGCATATACGCTAGAAGGACAACATAACAGTCCCCATCCCAAACCTTTAATATAATACCAGTGGCCACAAACATTATTAATCTATAGCCATATTGGTGAACCTAAGCTATTACATGTTGGTGCCCTAATATATATATCCCACTAGAAGGAGCTTATAATGTAAATGATGTCCCGTGAGTTAT
Source organism: Glycine max (assembly GCF_000004515.6). Classification (NCBI taxonomy): domain Eukaryota; kingdom Viridiplantae; phylum Streptophyta; class Magnoliopsida; order Fabales; family Fabaceae; genus Glycine; species Glycine max. Next base: position 37,152,691 of record NC_038241.2, read on the forward strand.
TAAGTACTAGAGCCAGGTATTAATTAATTTGTTTCATAGCCTACTAGGTCTAATTGGTTTGGAGTGTAAACTTTTTTTTATAATGTATTGAAATTAAACTTAGTCTTATTTATCTAAATTTGTTATATAATAACAGTTATTTTAAAATAAGAAGGTTCAAAGTGCAAAAAAGTACGTCAATAAATAATATCTTACTTCATTAATACTATTAGTAATATTTTTTTTTTACCTTAGATTGGGATTGCTCTTCACAGACTTCTTGCCGTACTTCCTCCACTTGTATCCATCATCCATGATCTCAAGCTCTGATTTGGTTCTGAACGCGATCCTTGGACCCACTCCTCTTTTGTTTTCATTAATCCCATTTTTGCACTTCCTGCATAACATTATTCAATATTATAGGTGTTATTTTCTGTTATATGCATTACAAAATTAATTTTTGGACACCCATGACACTTATTTAACACGAGAAAGAGAGAAGAGATAAAACTATAAGTAATATAAGATGATCAGAAGAGATAAATAAAGAGAAATAATGCATTTTAATAAAGTGTATAAAATTGTAGGATATCTAAACATCATTAGTTCATTTCATTAACGTATCATTTTCCTGTTTTTAATGAAGGAAGAGAAATGAAAGAGGGAAGAAGCACTTGCATGTTATTGTTCTTAGAGGTTGCACCAGTGCTGAATCCGTGAGTGGGATCACAGAAGGTTGCTTTTTCTGATGACTCAGTGCTTTGTGATGATCGAGAATCTTGATGATCAACATAGTCATCGAGCATGAGATAATCAGATAGTGCGATCTCAGGGGAAGATGGAGTCATGCTGACTACAGAATTATGAGCGTGATATTGATGAATATTGGGATAAGGATGAGGGTTTCCAAAGTAGAAGTCCATTGCTGATAACTAAATATGGTAGCTGGTGAAAATAAAGACTATGGTGTGTAAAGCATTTGGCCCTTTTATATATGAGTGTGAGTTAAATTAGCCAATGGTTTTTATATATTAAAAACAATGATATCTAGAAGGATATAAATATAGTTTAATTTCCGTATTATGCTTTTCTATGAACGATCCTTCCAAACTCTTTCCTAGATGATGCAATGAGGGTTCCTCTCGGATCCTCTTGTCAACGTCAACCACACGAAGGTGAAGTCATGGGATGATGTCATTGTAAAAAAGGCCACAAAGGCACTACCATATTATAAATTATTTAATGTAATTTAGTTATATCTTTAAATAGATGGTTGCATATGTATATTTTAATTGCATCGCTGACCTATTGTTGGATTTTACCCTAAATAATTAGCACTTGGGTTTCATTATCTCATCATTTAAATCAAAAGTTAGCTAGTTATGCACGACAGCATCAACAATTGAGGGCTTGTGGCGGGCGGAGAGATATTCTTTGACAAGTTTTAGTTCACTAAAAATAACAAAAACTGCCGCTGGATGGCTTCTCTAGCTTAATTAGACTTTTCTTTAAGACTAGCTTAATTAGAATAAGAATTGCAGTTTTGTTATAAAAAAAATTTGTAGCTCATAATTGTCTTATTAGATTCGAGGATTAGATCTAGATGGTTGTACAATATAATATTAGAGTATGGATGATCTAAGATTAAAAGAAAAATACTGCATTTTGTATTAGCTTATGGCCCCTTAATTATGCAGAGTCAGTCGTCTGAGTTAATTATTTCTATTCATACCTCTAGAGATAGAGATGAAAATTAAAAAAAAAATCCGTTGATAGTTTGTCCATCTTTTCTTTTAAATTTCATTTACTTATATTTAATTTTAAATAAATTATATATTAAGCTATTAATTATATTTTAATTAAAATAATATAAAAAATATCAAATAACATTAATCATAAAAATTAAGAACTAAATTATATTTTTAAAACATGATATGAGACTTGACCATTTCATAAAGTAATGATGTAATAAAAGACAATATATATCTGTCGGGTGTGTGGGTGTGTTATCAGTTTTGTGAAAATTTCAATACCCAGTTCACACTATCTTTTGAGTTTGGTGGTCATATGAATATATCATACCTGTTTTTTACATAACATTAACAGGTAACACATTTAAACCATTTTTTTAAATTCGATTGGAAAACTTCTAGGAAGTTGTTATCAGAAATGCAATACCAGATTACTGTGTTTATTTGGCAAGTGTAAGCAATAAATTAGTCAAGTATCATATATAAAAAATAATAATAATAATAATTTATTATATACGATAAGTTATTAGCTTTTATAATATTTATGATAAAAATCATATTGAAAATAATTTATTGTTAAATAACAATATAAAATTAATTTATATTATCTTATTAAATTTATATACAAAATTTATACATAAAAAAAGACTTTTAAATCTATATTAGGAGTACTATAAATAAATATTTAATAACATTTTTAACCATTATTTTTTCAAAACACTCATACAATTATGTATGTAGTCAAAGGAGGAAATAATGTGACGGTAGCACTGTTGAGGAGTACTCCTTGACGATAGTCACACTAGTCAGATAAGGGGAAGGAGACCCTGGGTATGTGGAGTGCACTGCTCAGAGCTTTTGATAAGTGAGACTAAGACACATCAAATCAAAACTAATATGATGTATATTTGGGAAAGTACAAGGAAATAGCTCATATGATAAGATAAACATTGACTTCAAATAACAATATATTCGTCAATGTCATTCCCACCCTACACCAAGCACTCACGCCGTCATCATGTTTTGATTCAATGTTATTTAGTGCGAGTCAATGGTCACGTACAAGCATTATATATATTCATGTGCAGAATTAGTGTATGTTTGGAGCAGCCTTTATATCCTTTCAAACTCAGTCTGTCCACAGCAAGCTCTTTGTAACTTCTTCGTTAGGTGCTTTGAAATTTGTGCTGCCAAATTATTGGTATAATTATTCTAGCACAAAAGTGTACTTCTGTGGAGGGAGAAAAAGAATAAAGAACGTGCAAGTGATATACTTTAAAATCTAATGCGAGGATTTGGAAGAAAGAAGCGAGGCTCACGAAGAAGAGATGAAATTACCCGGAATTGACAAGAAGCAAAAAAGCAATAAAAGGAAAGGAAGCTAGTCTACAATAAAAAATAAATAAATAACTATTTTGAGAAATGATTACTTGATATTTGCTGGTGGGCGACTAGGGAATGAGATAGATGTTGGGGCATGAGAGTGATAGCCAAGTTTCTCATAGCTAGAAAAAAAAATCTTTTTAATTCTACAATATAAAGTGCATTAAATTTATAAATAGTTAATAGTTAATGCTGTATCTCACTGTAATTTCATTAGTGTTATTGTGCGCTGTAATGTGAATAGATCCTTAAATATCTTCATTGAATAGGTTTATTCATAATTAAGCAATAAGATGATGTACCTGAAAGTTAGAAAAATTAATTGGTTGAAAAGTTGATTTATTAAATTATAATTATTCAGTGAGATTGAGCATAAAGTGATAAAAAAAATCATGAAATTATAATTTATTTAAAAGTAATAACTTGAAATTAGATAAATATATTAAGAATAAAAAAAGAAAATATAAAAATTAAAAGTTAAAATTTTATATTTTGAAAAATATTATTTCAATTAACTTTCTAAAAAACGTTAAAAGTTAAAAGAAAATTATTTATTAAATAATTAAACAAACTTTTCAGCTAATTAGAAAAGTTAAAAACTAATTGAAATGTAATCTTATTTTTATTCTTTGACAAATATTAACCAGTGTCATAATATTAATTAAGAAATTTAAAATATAAATATTTTTTATTAAAAGATAAAAAATTATAATATCCATAGTTTTTTTATGTTCTCATATAATTTACATAATTAATATTTTATCATTTTAGTTTCTGAAATAATAACTTAGTACATTGATAACAATAACCTTATCCTTTTATGTACCTTATTATAAAAATATAAGGATATACTGGATAGTTAACAATGATAAGATAACTATACGGATAAAAAAAACATGATAAGATAGTTATAAGAAAAACACATGATAAGATATAAAAATAGTTTTAAAATATAATGAAATAAAGGATAAGTTTTAATTTTACGGCACTAAATAATGAATCAGATAATATTAGTGTGTCATCGTTCATGGCAAAGTCAGATATAAAGTATGCTCAATGCCAAAATTATTATTTCTATAAAATTACATATAATTTTTTAAAAGTAACTTTTAATTTAATTTTATAAATTTTAAATTTATAAAAATACAAAATAAAAATATAATTTTAATTAAATTATACTAGCACAAAACTATGTTTTTTTTTTACTTTCTAACTTAACTTCCCTCACCTATAATAACTAAACCAATTAAATAAGATAAAGCGTATGATAAGATTGTTATATCCTAATTTGGTAGCAAACAATTTATTACAACGTGATATGATGAATATATAAAATTTGGATAAATTTAATACTATTAACTAAACTAATTAATTTCTTTAATATTGATAAATTAATTAATTTAGTTTGATGAATAAATACAGGAGAAAGTATTTTTTCTCCTTTATTTATATTTATTTAGTTTTGTCGTTGGAGTAATAGACACATATCAACATGCATGAGTCGTATGATACTATTTCTTGATGGTACAGGTTGTATGGTATTTTGAATGTTTCTTTTTTTTTTTTTTAGGTCAGTAAAAAGAATGTATTAACAGTGGGTACAAGGGATACCCATCCCATATACGAGTGAGATCACATGAAACCAAGTTTCCAATTACATAGAAAACCCCCCAAGCAGTGGTTACGATATATTTAGTGAGACTCTCAACAAATATTAGGTAACCACTAAAGCAATAAAGAGCTACCCCTGTATCCATATAATTTTTGTAACCAAGTATTTTTTTCAACAAATATTTTGAATGTTTCTTGAAATGGATTCATAACAAAATTATAATCAAGTATTCTTTCATCACGCATCTAAGATATAAAGCATATCAGACTGTTTTATCCTACATTAAAGTGACATCACATGTGGCACGTGTGTTTTGTATTGATCATGCGAAAAATATAATGGAGCAAACCACATTAGACAATAACTTATGAATAGCACACCACCAAAGTGATTTGGGGTCAAAATTACATTGGGTAAGCTACCCTTAATTCTCACATTATTTCAGTAATTTCTTTTATATATTTATTTCCGTAAATTTCAGTGAACAGCAAAGAATGTATTAAAAAAGTGCCGTAAATATTTCTTCAGTTTGGTCACTTAAAAGTAGGGAGGGAGACTTAAAACAAATACGAGACATACAAGTTTGCAATTCTTCCCAAAATTAGAACAAAAAGAGAGAGAATCATTGTTTTGTACGTTAAATGGTCTTCTGTTAAAAATATATATTAAAGAGAGTCTTGTTAATTAGTTTCAATTAGTTAATTATATATATATATATATATATATATATATTGGAATTCATATTTAGAATGTATTTGAAATCATAGTAAAAATACTTTAAGGACACTTTTTATGAAAAAATTTCTATTTTGAATTCTTTAACCTAACCTTTGCTTATTTAAATGACTAAATAGCCCTCTTCTTTGTGCATATTTCGTCTTATAACAGGAATGCTTATGTCATTTTTATATATATATATGTTTAATTCTAGCAAACAACTTACAATTCACTCTTCATTATTTTTTTTCTTTTCATTTTTTTTCACTTTCTTCTCTAAACCATTTTTTATTGTAGTGTTTAATAGATTGAAATGAAAGGGAAAGAAATAAAAGTAATATAAGATTAAAAAAAATTTAAATTAAAATAAAATATAAAATGTGAGTTTTATCTTATTTGACTGTTTATTTCACTTTTTTCAATTGTCTTTCACCTATATCAACCGGAGGCTAAACCAAACATACTACTGAAAATGAGTGTGTTAGACATTACCACCACCACTCAAATGCTAGTTGTCACACCAAAAAATGCTGGTTGTCACAAAAAAACATAGTAGTGCTGTAAATTAAATGCAGGCATCATCGGTTCCTTCACACTGTGTCAGAATCAGATCAGATTACAACATAACTGATCAACTGAATAGCGTTTCTCAACTGTCCAACCGTGAAGCATAGTGTAGCCTGCTGCTTTATTTGCAGCTCATACAGATTCAGATTTTAGATCGAACAATGAGAGGCAAGCACGTATATTCCAAAGTCAACTAAAAAAAAACTGTGACATGACAACTTTTTTATAGGTTAAATATAATAATAATGCTCCGCTGTCACTAGAACGTTGTTTTGGTTTGCTAATCACATGATCCTCACCTGCATCATTCAAATGCAGAAAAGGGAAATGAAAGGAAAAAAAAAAGAAGCAATTCCCCACAAAGGAGGATACTCATATCACCAACCAAGAGGAATCGAGAACTTCCCTTTTCTCTCATAAGGCCACACCAGTTGTTTCCTTCTTTTCCATTTCCATTTCCCATCCTTGAGAAATAGAGAAGATTGTTCTTTCTGCCAACTACCCTTTTGAGCTTTGAGTCTCCAACATGGACATTTCACAGAGAAAGAGAACTTTGCTTAAGATCATTGTTCTTGGTGATAGTGGGTATGTATGCCACCTAGTTTTAAATTGTTTCCTTTCCAAATTTTTCATCTTCAATTCCCTTTCTTTTTGTCTGTTACTTTAATGAGATTATTACTTCATGGAAGCTTCTCCATTGATAAATTTGAATGTTAATTTATTCCTTTTTCCTCATCTTATTTTCAGGGTGGGAAAGACTTCCTTGATGAACCAGTATCCATTTTCAGTTTGAAAGCCAAAAAAACAAATAGAAAGTGAAAGTCTGTTAGTTTTTCTGATGTCAGTGATTCGCTGTAGGTGCATTATTCATTCCAAATCATGAGTGCTTTTGAGCTTTCCACTGTTTCCCTTTTTGTTTTGTTTCGTTTTTCCAACGAGTCTCTGTAAAGTCACGACCAGCATTGGTAGTATATGAGTTGGCATTGTTTTGGAATACACTGGTTCAGGTCCAGCTGGCAAAATATTATTGGGTGCTTAACAACTAAAATTAGTAGAGTAAATGAAGTTATTTTGCATATTGATAATATTTTTTCTGTAGTTATTAGTATCTTGATCTGAATTTACTTAAAAACAATAGCCCAAATTGGCTTTTTAAGTTTTTTAATACTGAATTTGTGTTTGAAAAAAGGCATGCTACCATAAAGTCATTGTGTAACTTAACTACGAATTCAGATATGTTTATAGAAAATTCAGCCAGCAGTATAAAGCTACAATTGGGGCTGATTTTGTTACCAAGGAAATACAAGTTGATGATAAACTCGTAACATTGCAGGTGAGCTATTTAAATTTTCCTGAAAGTTTCTTTCCTTTTACATTTTCTCTTTGCATTATGTCCGAGTGTATGAAAAAAGTATCAACATCAGTACTTTTATTTTTTTGAGTGACACAATGAAAGTGAAAATATAATATTATGGCAGATTTGGGATACAGCAGGGCAAGAAAGGTTCCATAGTATTGGGGCTGCATTTTATAGAGGGGCAGATTGCTGTGTTCTGGTATATGATGTAAACATACACAAAACATTTGATACACTAAACAATTGGCATGATGAGTTTCTTAAGCAGGTGTGTTGTTACTTCTTTCAAGCCTCGTGTCTTCTTTCCATACTCGTTAATAAGTGGTTTCTGTCTTTTGTTTGGATTACGTTGTCCTTGAGTTGAAGTCAAACCAAACCAAGTCAGATGAGTCTTTCTTTTAATTCAAACTGAGCAGACATGGTTAAATGATTGGATCAAATTCTGCTTAATCATGTGAAACTGGTTTTAACGTTATCTACATTTTTGTGTTTGACCTCAGGGAGATATGAACGATCCTGAAGCATTTCCCTTTGTATTACTTGGAAACAAGGTTGATGTAGACGGTGGAAACAGTAGAAGGGTATGGAATATACCCCTTCCTTTTGCAATGATTACATTTTCATACAATTGTTAGTGTAAAGAATTGTACACTTTCCACCAATTATAAATTACTTTAGGTATAAGTATGTAACTTTTAATGTAACTATTATTATAAATATACGGTTAAATGAAACTACGCTATGGAGCCCATTCTAATTAAATTTTATATCCAAATATTTGAACCTTTTCATGCAAGGTATTTGAAGTGATCACTATTGGCTTGGCCCTGCTATTTGTTTCCAGGTCACTGAGAAAAAAGCTAGAGACTGGTGTGCTTCCCGGGGAAACATACCATACTTTGAGACCTCTGCGAAAGAGGGTTACAATGTTGAAGAGGCTTTTTTATGCGTTGCTAAAATTGCACTAGAAAATGAACACGATCAAGACATGTGAGAATCAACTTTTTGTACTGGCAGTACCTTCTATTTTTTGTTAGACCACTCAATTATCTCTTTAAATTCAACATTCGCACCTTTTTCTTCTCTGTTATGAATTATGATGATAGGTTGTGGTAATTCTTCATAAATGCTAGTGCTAGTGCTACCCAAATCCAATTCTTGTTAGTCTCTAATATTGTTCTGTTCATGGCAGTTATTTTCGAGGAATCTCTGAAGCAGTTTCAGAAGCAGAACAACGAAGTGGTTGTGCATGCTGAAGTAGGATGTAAGAAGATTAATGTGTTTTACTGAACATATTTGGTTTTGAGCTCTGGTACAGTATCATTTAATTCATTAAGGTGTAGTGTCTATTTTTAAATCCCGAAATTGGTACACATCGTACGGGTTTCTAAATCTCAGTATGTGTGGAAAACCTTCTTTGTACTCTCTTCAGATGAAATTTTAATTCTCATGCTCGAATCAAAAGTTATGTAAATCTTTTTTTGTATATTTTATTTATTGTTAAGTATGTCATGTAACCTTCTCTGTACTCTTTACATGATGAGCTTTTAATTTTAATGCTCAAACTAAATGTTACGTATATCTGTTTTGTATATGTTAACAATTAACAAGTATGTCATGGCTTCTAAAAGTATTAATTAAATAATTAAAGAAATTAAAAAAAAATTGTTTTTCTGTACAATAAATCAACAGCAATGACAAGGTTTTAACATAAGATTTTGCGCAAACTACTTAAATTCTTCTATCACTAGGCGGATTCTAATAGGCAGAAGAAAAAAGTTTGCTATTGATGTAGTAATTAACTTAATATAGAAAGCTCAAGACGTGTCATAAAATGAAAAGGACGTGTGATCCGTGAAGTAATAAAATATAGATGAATTCATTTTTAAGAGTAATAATTTAAATTTATCAGAGTGAATTACATTTTTAAAAAATATTAAGTGAATTGGATTTTATAAAGTGTTAAATAAGTTTTTCACCCCTTAACTATTTTATTTTTTTAAGAAGTTTGGTATTGATGTAGTAGCTTAATATAGAAGCTCAAGACGTGTCTTAGAATGAAAAGGGCATGTGATACATGAAGTAGTAAAATATAGATGAATTCATTTTTAAGAGAGATAATTTAAATTTATCAGAGTGAATTGCATTTTTAAAAAATATAAAGTGAATTGCATTTTATAAAGTGTTTAATAAGTTTTTTCACTCCGTAACTATTTTAAAATTTGATTTTTAGTCCTGTAAATTTGAGGGTTTATTTTTAGTCTTTTATTTATTTTCCATCAATAATTTTGGTTGCTGACATTAAATACAAATCATTAACAGTGTATTTGATTGATAGGAAAAGGAAAACAAGTGTGATTAATGAAAAGGAAAAAAGAAGAAGGAATGAACGAGAGTGAAAAATGAGGTTATTTGATTGACATAAAAGATGTATGAAAATGAAGAAATATTTTGAATTATAGTGATTTATTAGATAATAAAATAAATGAATAAAAATAACTTTTTTTACAATTACAATTATACCGTTGTATTTATTACCAACTTTTTCTTCTTCCGCTGGTCATCAATAATAAAAAAACCATAATCAATTATGTGATAATCAGATATGCCAAAAGCCATAATCGATTACTTGAACCAATAGAATCGAGTTTTTGACATTTTGTTGTTTATTTTATTATTATTTCTTATACAAATGTTTAGAAGCAGGGGGTGTAGAAAATTTTTAAAAGTGAAAAATAAAATAAAATAACAACAACACTTATACAATATACCAGTACACTTATTTATATATATAAAAAAAACAAAATAAAAGGCAGAAACTGTACTTATTTGGAATTCCTGAAAATTTCGCGGCCGATATTAACCGATTGCGTAGAAATATATCAAATTCTAAAACTCACCTGCACACGACACACACGATGGTTGAAATTGAAGCAAAGCACGTGTTTGTGTGTGTAGTTCTCTCTCTCTCTCTCTCTCTCTCTCTCTCTCCAGGCTCCAATGGCTTTCTCTGCAATGACTAGCATGCACTCTCCTCAATTTCTCCGCCTTCCCATCTCCCTTCCCCGTTCTTCACCCTCTGGTCGATTTTCACCGCCAATTCTCAAACGCCCTAAACCACTCTCCATTCGATCAGTTTCAATTCCTGGTACATTATATATTACTTCCTCGTTTATGAATTTGCCGTTAATTTCTCTGTTAATTAGCAACATCAATGACAAATATCATAATTATGATTACAATTCCGTCACTTAGAATATGATACATCGTGATAGAGTAAATTATTTCTGGTTTGTAGCAAAGAGGGACCCACTTTTTTCTATTTGAAGGTTTTGTTAGGAAACCATTGCAACTTGCAAACAAATCGTTTGCTCGTAATAAGATATCCGACTATTTGCATGACGATTTTGCCCACCCTAGTTTCTGGGAAGGTTTTGGGTTCCTTTTAATTTAAGTTTACTGCATTTTTCTTATCAATATAGTAATGGTGCCGGAACTCTTTTGTTATAATTTTTGCTTCCGTATATGGTATATTGACCTTGTTGACAGATTTCTTACCCTTTCATTTAGGGTCTGTTTGGGTAAATGGCTTAATTAAGCACTTGCTGAATAAGTGCTTATGTATAAGTGTAAGTTGTTTCTATAATCCAAGGGAAAATAAAGTTAATCTGTTTTCATATAAATTGTAAATTGTTTTTACAAGTTATCTTGGATGGCTTATTGAAATAAGCTGAAAACAGATTTATGGACAACTTATAAGCTATTTTCATAAGCTCTCACAAACACCTATACAAGTGTTTTTGTGATAAGATAAGTTTAAATTAGCTGTGAATAAGCTCTTCCAAATTTACTCTTACCTTTTTCCGTCTCTATCATTTGTTTTATTCTGCAAAGAAAGGAAAATAAGTAAATAGTCCAATAAGCCAATGAAAGATATGATGTCAGTCATGTTAGTCTTAGAATAGTAGAAATTACACCTAAGGTTCTTAAATGAACATTTCTTTGGTCAAAGTAGTCCTTGTTTCAGGGAATCAGGAACCTCAGAGACTAATTTGACTAACTAAATGCATATTCAAGGACCACAATTGTGTTTTCCATTAGGGATTAATATGAGCAACACTGTTTTTTAGGGACTAATTTGATTATTTACAACATCAACCAAGCGTTTTTGCACTAGGTGGGTTCAGCTACATGTGGCAAATGATGACATAATATTTTGTTGTAAATCATGTTCTGTTTGACAATTAAAGGAATATAATATGAGTTCAAATTTGATATTTTGTACACTTACATGTAATGAGCTAATGATGAATTGGAACACCATTAGAAGATCTTGACTTCCTAGGTAGTTGTTATGATAGGAAAGATTTCAAAATCGTTTAATGATTTGGCATTACATAATTAGATGATGGTGTAAAGAAGTTTTACATTTGCACTTTTAATTAGGCTCTGTATTCATAATTTCATATACGAAGATTTAGATGATGGATAATAGACATTTTGAAGTTCCCAACCTAAAGAACTCTCAGCAAGTTATTGTTATTTGGACTAGTGCTCTCAGTAATTCCAACGAAAAACTTGGAGTTTTCTGTTATTGACATTCACTCTGTTTTAATATCATTAACTAGATTGCAGCAGCTAAACAGTATACTTTGAATTTTGTTATATACTTGTGTGTGTTATGTGAAATACTTTTTCTGCCACGCTCAATACTTTTTTGGTCTTTGCTTTCGCTCACCCCACCTCAATATCTTTCAGCTGCACCAGCATCAGGGTCTCTGGCCCCTGCAATTTCTGTTACGGATAATGTGCTGAAGCACTTGAATAAGATGAGGTCTGAACGAAATCAAGATTTATGTTTAAGAATAGGTGTCAAACAGGGTGGGTGCTCTGGTATGTCATACACAATGGATTTTGAAGACAGGGTTAATAAAAGGCCAGATGATTCAATCATTGAGTATGAAGGTTTTGAAATTGGTATGATTCATATTCTGTTTCTTATCATTAACATTTATAATTCACAAGCTTTAGCTACATCCATTCATAGCATGCAATTTTACAGGTTGATTTGTCAAGATTGCGAATGCACTTCACCTTACAAACCATAATTTCTGAATAAATATTTTCCTAATTAAGCTATTTGACCAAGACAAAGTGTGTACTGGTTGGCACTTGGTAGTTGCAAATAGGTGGAGTGGAGGATACTAAACGGGCTGTAGTGGTGTTGATAATATTAAATTATGTTTTTATGTGGTTGAAGGTTTTGGTTCAATGTTTATATACATGAGTGATTTTAGGCTTTTAGCATGTAAAAATGTCTTTGCACCGAAAATACCTTATTCTTTACTTGGGAGAGGGAGGGAATCTATGGAATACAAATGGTTTAAAACTTAAAAGAATATTTCTTTAACCAATGGCAATAGTGTCTGATTGATTTTATTTAGAACATAGCATTTCCTCCTACAGGGATTAACTAAGTTACCTGGATCCAACTTCCAACTATCTTTACAGTTTATGCCCATTTTTTTGCTTAATGTATCAACTAAGTGTAATTCACTTTAGTTTTATTTTCAAGAAATGAAAGCCAACCCCCTACTAGCTCTATGTTGATTCAATAGGAAAAAAATTAAATCTTAAACTGAATTGAAAGCTTGGTCCCCTCAGCATGATCTTTTTTGCTTCTTTTTCAGCTTTGATTGCTAGAGTTTTTTGCATTGGAGAAACAGTTAAAAATATTGTTATTATTATTATTATTACTGTTAAGACGGCACTTGGATTGCTTCCAGTATTAAGCTTACTGTATTTGGTAAAATAAGAGAAAGAACAGTGAGCAAACTGTCTTGCACCTTACGCCAAAACAAAAATGATGCATGTATATGGTGTTTATGGTATTGGAGACTTTCCTCTATATATTTCTCTGATCAATAAACCATAAGCCACTGCATGATTTTGACTTCTCCATTTATTTCTGCAGTTTGTGATCCTAAGAGCCTACTCTTCATATTTGGCATGCAATTAGATTACAGTGATGCTCTGATTGGGGGAGGCTTCTCTTTCAAGAATCCTAACGCGACACAGACTTGTGGATGTGGTAAATCCTTTGCTGCCGAAATTTAGAATCATGTTTATAGTCAATAGTTTGTTTCTACAACACTCTGGACTAAATATAGACTTTTATTACTAACATAAATATATTTATATGCATTGTCAAAAAAAAAATGTACTGAATGCTTGTTATTTGTATTTCTGTTTGTATTTGTTTCGCTGCATCATTAGTCATTCATCTTTTCAATTTGTTTAAGGAAATCTGTTTATTATCGCGTTCATGGTTAATGCATTTTTGAATTGATGGAACGAGAGGGGATGAAATGGAATGAACTAAATTGTAATGGAATAAAACCTTCATCCCATCACTGTTTGGATTGTTATGATGGAATGAAACAAAATTTCAATTCCATCTTGTTACTCCCAAATTGAAGCGAAAGAAAAGTGAAGGTAAACGATGAAATAGATCCCACTAATTTTCATTATATTCCTACTTCATTTTACATTCCCTTTCATTCTATCCTCTTTTACTAATTCAAGCATAGCAGAAAGTACCTGTTGATTGCTGAAGTATTGCAGAAATTAGATAAAAACTGCTGTATTTTATACTTGTTGCAGTTGATTCACAAAAATAATTATGTTTCTTAGTTTCAGGAATATCACAAGGAGAATTATAGCAAGTTGTTTTTAGAACACTAAAAATTATTGAAAAATACTAATGATATATTCTCACCATTTTATTCAACATCGTAACTTCTAAAAGTTATTTATTAATTTCTTAACTAATAATTTTCTTAAGGTATATGTTTATAGGATCTGTATCATATAACATGAGATGTTTTGTCAAATTTAATGTGTGAAGGCATGATTAAAGACAACATTAATGCTTCCACAGGAGCCACTTTTTGGACATCGAAGTTGCTAATTATATTTTTTTTACAGCAATTAACTTTTTTGACCCCAAATGTATCAGTTAAGGGATTCCTGACTTCCCTAATTCCCTTGATTCTTTTAATATTGATTAAAGAATTAGAAAAAAATTATTATAAAAAGCATAAAAGAATAAAAAAAATTATGAACAATATAATTTTATACATAACAAAATTATTATTTTAAATTTCTTATGCGCTAAGTACACTAGTTAACGTTTGTTTTAATAATATCGCATATAAAAGTTAATTTGATTACATAATCTAAACGATATATTGGTATAAAAGTCAAAGCAATTATGAACATTCAATTTAATAAATAGTACAATGTTTTAATTTGATTTTAGGCAATATCTACCAGCACCTATTGAAGCGAAATGTCTAAATACGCCATTCTATAAAAAACGTTTATTAAAAAAATGTACAAGTTACTTTTCATATTCCTTAATTTTTTTTCCATATGGGAAATGACATTTTTAATTGACGTTTATGCAAAATTTCATAAAAAAAAAATTGTGACATGGGAGTGGTTGTCATTTAATTTTCATATGATATTTTTCGTCAAATTATAAAAAAAATATGAAAGTAGTCTTAACAACATTCAACATGTAAAATATAATTAATAATTATAATAAATAAATAATAAATACCTGATGTTTTCAAACAAGTATCAAAAGTCTGTCATTAACTAAGATAAGAAAATTTGCTGATAAAAAAAGAGATAAAAGAATTTTGAAAATATATTATTTTTTCTTTAATAAAATGTTTTAATCTATTTTTATAAAGAAAATGTTAATATACTGGAACTGTCAACATTAACCAGATTATGCCTAAATTTAAAAATAATACCTATTAAATTTGATAATATATATAATGTACTGTTATTGTAGCGATTATGTTTGCCATTGTGTTATTATTAATTTTTAGGTATAATAATAAATTTTCATTATTTTTTGGGTATAAATGAATAATAATCACTTTTACGAATTTTTTATAAATCTAATTAGAATGTATTTACGATAAAAAAAAAATTTGGACTGATATTCAATAATAAATTATGAGATTTTTAATTTTTGCAATAATTTGTTTAAAATTTACATCTTAAATAATTTCTATATGGTAATAGTGTAAAATTTTCACATTCAACATTATATTATATTAAAATTAAAAATTAAAAACATTTCTTTGTATAAAAGAGCGAGAGCATCACGTGGGAGGAATATCAAACGGCTGAGATATAACGCGAAGCCCGTTCACCAGAACTGGGGCGTACCGTACCTGATTACTCCCTTTGTAATTCCTGTGAAACTCATTTCATTTCATTAGGGTGAGAGAGAATTATCAAAGGTGAAACGAAGAAGCCCTAACTACGCACGCATTCGTGAGAAAACTCAATATTCGTCGCTCATGGCACTCTCTTCTCGTCTCTTTTCCAAATCCAAATTGGTATCTCTCATGCCAATTCCTTCTCTGTCTACTTTAATTCTTCATGGCGTTTTTTTTCCTTTTCACGTTCTCACTTTTGATTTTATTGTTGTAATCTCGGGATCTGCATTGCTTTCAATACATTTCTTTTGGATAATTTAAAATCAAAATTACTCGAAAAAGAGATAATATTCGTTAGATTTCGAGGGTTAACATTTCGTTTATCCATTTCTTTTGGTCAATTAGGTTTTTCTTTCTTCGCTTATTCTATTGTTTGGATTTGTGATATGGCCACCCGATTAAAAAAAATGTCTTGGTGCTTGTTACTTATCTGTCATATTTTGTTGAAATGAGTGATATGAAACTCGTGTTTTAATGATGGTTAATATGCATAAATCTGGTTTATTAATTTAAAAGTGACGATGCTTGTGATTTATCTCATGTTGAGTTGCGGAATGGTGTGTGAAAATGAATGATATGAAACTCACGTTTCCATGGTCGTTAATATGCATAAGTTTTGTTTATTAATTAGCAAGTGATGATGTTAGTGGTTTATCCACTTTTTTTTTTGTCATGTGCTCATTTTTCTTCATTTTCTTACAGATCTATGGCAGTCAAATACTTCTACAAAAGGAGCATGCTATTCCAGTTCGTCACTTTGCTAAAGAGTCTGCCCCTCCTGCCCTTAAGGGAGACGGTGAGTTCTCTTATACAGTTGTAGAGTTTTAAAAGATGCATTTTGATCTTCAATGGAAATTTTGTTATTTTTATGTTGCGTCCTGACAACGTATTCTTTGATTGAATGGGAAAGAGATGCTGAAGAACATTTTTGTGGAGGTGAAGAACAAATTTGAGACCGCCATAGGAATATTAAAGAAGGAGAAAATCACCATTGACCCAGAAGATCCAGCTGCTGTTTCTCATTATGCAAAGGTCATGAAAACAATTAGAGAGAAGTGAGATTCTGCTTTAACTTGTTCTTTTTATCTGACTATTTCTTCTCAACATTTTGTTGTTTTAATTATGTTATGCCTACAATCTTTTGTGCATTCTACAGGGCAAGCTTATTGTCGGAGTCCCAAGACATACTATCCACCATTGAAATTGAGACACAGGATATTCCAGATGCTCGGACCTATCTTCTGACTTTGAAGGAAATAAGAGTCAAGTGTGTGATGATGATCTATTCTCTCTACTCTTCATTTTGTAACTATATGTGATGATTGATATGTAAAGTGTGCCCTTTTACTTTTTCATTTATACCAGCTTCATTATTTTGTGATATGTAAAATGATTTTTTCAATTCCATGCACCATTTTGACTTTGCTTTTGTTTTAAACCTCCAGTTCTAAAAATTGCATATGGCTTTGTTCTTTCTGCAAATTGTGACTAGCCTAAATTATTATTGGGATTTACCTAATAGTTGTCTTTTTATACTTGTGTATATATATGTTACAATTGAGATAAAAGGAAACATATGGCATCCCTTGCTTCTGGATGTGTTGGGTTCTTGTTACATGGGCACATATATTATTATATTTATATGTTCATTTTTTTACAGGAGAGGTCTTACAGATGATCTTGGTGCGGAGGCTCTGATGATAGATGCATTGGACAAAGTTGAAAAGGATTTAAAAAAACCTTTACTGAGAAATGATAAGAAAGGAATGGACCTTCTCTTGGCTGAGTTTGATAAGATTAATAAGAAGTAAGTTCATATCCCTTGATATATTTTTGATATGTTGGCTTCAGCTAATATTATGTGACATCTAAATTCTAACTTTTGAATCTGTCTTTGTGATGATTTTATTTCATCATCATTGTCATGGAATGTAAGCATGCAATTACTTCTAATTGTTGCTGATTTTATAAATATTTTTATATGGTTGAGTGGCATTTATGCCCTCATTATATGGGAAAATGCTCATTTCATTAGATGGTTTAGAGGGTAAGAATTTTTGCTATAAAATATAGAGGAGGAAATTTTATTGAGTAGAAGGAAGAATTCCATCACAATGTTTAGTTTTATGCATTGGGTATTCCATTTGGTTGTTTAAATTCCTAATTTGCTGGTGAGGATTCTGAAGTGTTTTTATGCTCTTCAGTTGAGCGCAATAAATTACTCGGTTGTAATTACTTTCTCTCTCTTTTTTGTCTCTCCCCCCCCCCCCCTTCTTCCTTTGGTGGTCTACCTTAGACTTGGAATTCGAAAGGAAGATCTACCGAAGTATGAAGAGGAGCTAGAACTTAAAGTAGCCAAAGCACAACTGGAGGAGCTGAAGAAGGATGCTCTTGAGGCAATGGAAACTCAAAAGAAGAGGTACTACTAATGATATCATTTCTTGCTCTTGAATTTTCCCCTTCTCCCCAATTCTCTTTAATGCTTTTGGACCCAGAACATCATTGATAAGCACATAATAATTACCTTTTTTTTCTGCTTAATTTTAACTCCCAAGTCCAAAGCCCAAAGATGATGCTTGGCCTTTCCTTGCACCGTAGGTTTATGGCTTTTGAACTTTGAACGTATGAATATAACACTGTCCAATTGATGCGTTGGAAATTGGACTTCTGTTCTCTACTTTTAGAATTACTTTCCACTCGTGTCTCTATGTGCAATAGGATAGAAATTTTAAACCATTGTAGGATTGATTTTGCCTTGTCTTTTTTGCCATTTCAGGGAGGAATTCAAGGATGAGCCTGAATCAGTCGATGTCAAAACTTTGGACATCAGAAACTTCCTTTAAATGTCTTAAGGATGTTTTTGCACACTAGAAATTATTGCATTTGGATAATGATGATGCTGTGTTCAATAAGTAGACACCACTGGTTTGAAGTGCAACATTGATGCCAGTTTGAAGATTCTTGAGTTTTTTCAAGGTCTTTTTGTATTTCAAATTCCATGTTAAACTGGAAGTTGAGGCGATCAAATTTTCTAAATTTTTCTTCTGTCATGTTTCCCAAGTATTTATTCTTTCTTGATATTATGGCTGTTCCCATTGGATCCCATCCATCGATTAATTGAAATTCTCGACCCTGGCAAACAATCTTACAACATTTAAAATGAACTGTTCCTTATACTCTACCCTAAAAGAAGTGCGCGATCAATCCAGATTTTGTTTCATAATCTTTATGGAATATGAAGTTATGAACATCGCATGTTTACAGATTCTTAGACATTGTGCTAGGCTAAGCAGTTCAAGTTGTGATTCATTGGCAGAGGTATGATGCTGGAAGGATCATGACTCCCATTTGAAAGCAAATTTAACTTATTTCTTTAGATATGAAGTCGCTAATATGACATGAATATATGGCTAGTTTTTTTTATATACATTTTATTGTTTCATTGGAAAGAAGACATTTACATGTACAGAATTCCTTCTTTTTTTGTGTGTGTAACATTCTAAATAAGAAGTTGATGAAAATTGTCTAGTAACAAATATCGTGGGAAGTTTTCAAAAAAAAAAAACATCGTGGATCCTGGGAGGTGTTGTACAATTGACGTTATGGTGATTGTATTATTTAGAAGGAATAGGAATTTGTTAAATGTCGTGTTTGAAAATTGAAAGCGTTTTAAGACAATTTAAATATATTTTTCTCGAGTAAATTTTTAATAGGGGGTTCATTTGGTATATGATTTCATTGGGGGTAAAAGAATTAAGTTTTTCTTTTTTTGGTCTTAATATATTTAAATATAGTTACTATGTATATAAGTGAACTTATTTTGAATAAATTATCATTTTAATTCTTGAAAATGTGAAGTATCGTCGTATTACTTTTTATAAATGTCAAAATAAATTATTATATTTTATTTTAATTCTTAAACTTAACTATTATTGTTATTTTAGTAAATTATGCAACTATTTAAATTTTGAATTAAAATGAGTGACATATTGTGCTTTTAGAATTTTTTTTAAAAAAAATATTAGTTTTATTTATAAACTAAAGGATGATGTATCACGTTTTAAGAATGAAATTGATTGTTTATCTAATTTATTTTCAAATAATATTTGGTTTTTCCTTTAGGATAATTGAATTATAGATAATAATTACTTATGGAGTTTCAGTGAGAAAAAAAAAAGACTATATGGAGTAATTCAAAAGGTAACAAAAACATGCAGTTTATGCCCTGTAACAATAAATACTGTAATAATATGGTCGCAATGTTGATAAACGGTACGGATTAGTCTAAAAAGAAATTAGGGTAAAGCTTTTGCGAATAGAAACTAAATTGAAAAATAGTGTATGCGTATGTGATTAAATTTTTAATTTAACCTGAATAAATAAATAAATAAAAACTCTTGAGGTTTCTGGAATCAAGAAAGGAGGAGAATGTAGGACTTTTGTGATTGGTTATCAATGCAATGGTTGGTTAAGGTTAAATGGTTAATCGTTAATGTTAATGCTGTGTTGTGTTGTGGACACACTCTCATATCTCGTATCTCAATTTCAGTGTGTTTTTTAAGAGAGAGAGAGAATCACGTTTACATGTCTCTGAATTTGCAACTAAAAAATGTTGAAACAATTGGTTTTCAGTTTCTTCATAACAACGCTTTCTCTTTCACTTATCCTTTTCACCATCAATATCATACCCATGCCTCGCTCTCTTTTCCCTCACCACCACAAACTCGCTTTCGCCCTCCGACAACCGTCTTCTCCGCCCTGACGGCGGAGCAGATCGCCGCGCCGCCGGTGAGGATGGTGGCTGTGGTTGGCAACGGAGCTGCCAGCCCTCTCAAGTCCGCATCTTGGGAACAAGTCATGCTTCACACTGTTACGTACCCTATCACTCCTTAGCTTATATAACTTCTCTTTCCTTCAGTTATTATATCGAATTCAATGAGTTTGAGTTGTTTAATTTAATAAGTTAATTATTTATTTTGCCAGCAACCTCAACTTTTATGGATCAAAATGTTAATTATTCTCTCTCTCTCTCTCTTGTTTTTATTTTATAGTGCTTGTTTAATGCATGACAATAGTGTAAAACATCTTGTCGATGATTGTTAGCACTTAGCAATATGTTCTGAGTTTTTTTTTTCGTGGTTCAATATTTCGGGAATTTGTTTTGAGAGAGAACTAGGATGCTTGCAGTGGACAATTTTGATGAATTGAAATAGAGAAAGTTGTTTAAGTATTTAGCAAATGTGAACTATTTGTGGAGGAGGAGAAAGGGGAGGAAACAGTGTGCTGCATTGAGTGAACATTTGGAGCACACATGATAATTTCCTAAGCTTCAGAGTAATTTACTTCAGCCTCTCGTGGACTTTGTTTGAATTACATGATTCATTAGATAACAATATTAACAAAAAAGAAAGAAAACATCCATGAGGCAAAGCTGCTTGATCCCTCAACATATCTGCAAGGGAAAACCCCTTTGAAGAGGTCATGTGCTTTACACCCAATTGAAGCCTATAAGCCTATAAGAAATCTCCTTAAAGATCTGAGAGTTAAAACTCCAGAACATTGCCACAAAAATTTGGCCTTTTCAGTAAGGCTACTCCACAAAATCTGGTCCAAGGACCTATATCACATTAAACACTCTCCAAAAGGGCAAACAAAGAATTCTGTGAAGAAAGATCAACTAAACAATGTAAGTACAAGTGAGGAACTGATTTAGTAGTGCTTGCACCACACATATCAAGGAAACCGCCTTTGATGGCCTTCGAATTGAACCTGCAACATGTCATTTGGTTTTAATTCTATTAAGCGTTGCAACAACAACAACAACGCCTTATCCCACTAGGTGGGGTCGGCTACATGGATCAACTTCCGCCATAATGTTCTATCAAGTACCATACTGCTATCCAAATCATTAAGTTCGAGATCCTTCTTAATAACCTCTCTTATAGTCTTTTTGGGTCTTCCTCTGCCTCGAATTGTTTGCCTTCTCTCCATCTGGTCTACTCTTCTCACTACAGAGTCTACCGGTCTTCTCTCTACATGCCCAAACCACCTAAGTCTATTTTCCACCATCTTCTCTACAATAGGCGCTACTCCAACCCTCTCTCTAATAGCTCCGTTTCTAATTTTATCCTGTCGAGTCTTACCACACATCCACCGCAACATCCTCATCTCCGCTACACCTACTTTAGTCTCATGTTGGCTCTTGACCGCCCAACATTCTGTTCCGTACAAAATCGCCGGTCTTACCGCAGTCCGATAAAACTTTCCCTTTAGCTTGATCGGTACCTTTGCATCACATAACACCCCCGATGCTTTTCTCCATTTCATTCATCCTGCTTGAATGCGATGATTCACATCCCCTTCAGTTTCTCCATCATCCTGTATTACAGACCCAAGATATTTAAACCGTGTGACTTGAGGGATAATATGGTCTCCTATTTTCACCTCTGAGTTAGATACCCTCCTACTTTTGTTGAACTTACATTCCATATACTCTGATTTGCTTCTGCTTAGGCGAAAGCCATGTGTTTCTAGAGCTCGTCTCCAAGTTTCCAACCTCTCATTCAACTCCTCCCTCGACTCTCCAAGGAGGACTATGTCATCTGCAAAAAGCATGCATCTCGGCGCTATCTCTTGGATTTGTTCCGTGAGAACATCCAGAATTAAGGTAAAAAGGTAGGGGCTAAGGGTTGACCCTTGATGCAAACCAATTGTGATGGGAAAATCGTCTGACTCTCCACCCTGTGTCCTAACACTAGTCGATACCCTATCATACATATCTTGGATAGCTCGAATATATGCAACCCTAACCCCTTTCTTCTCTAGAGCTTTCCACAAAATCTCTCTAGGCACTCTATCATACGCTTTCTCCAAGTCAATAAAAATCAAGTGCAAGTCTTGTTGGTCCATGCGATATTGCTCCATCACCCGCCGTAATAAATAAATCGCTTCCATGGTCGACCTTCCCGGCATGAAACCAAATTGATTCTCAGTAACTTGAGTCTCCTTTCTTAATCTCCGTTCGATCACTCTTTCCCATAATTTCATGGTATGACTCATGAGCTTGATTCCCCTATAATTTGCACAATTTTGTATATCCCCCTTGTTCTTATAGATTGGCACTAACGTGCTTCTCCTCCATTCCTCCGGCATGCGTTTTGACCTCATAATTTCATTAAAGAGTTTGGTGAGCCACTCAAGACCTCTATCTCCAAGAGTTTTCCACACTTCAATAGGTATGTTGTCTGGCCAATTAAAAAGACTTGACCTTAAATCGTAGCTGAAAATATCTCTTTCTAAATAACAAGTTAAGAATTGAAAAAGAAATTTGCACATAAATACCCAAGACAGATAAAGAGATCAGACCCTTTTACTTGGACCACAGGACAACAGGTACAACATATATGGCTAGAAAATTGGGAGTTTGTGCTTGTGATATTATTATTATGGCTTATTGGTTTTGAATTTGGCTGGATAACATGCAGCTTTTGCCTGTGACAGAAATCTTGTATATCTTCGTGTAATGTATCTTACTGCATATGTACTATGTTTGTCATAATATTTCTCATATGAATAGCATACTTTATCTTTTGATTGGGTCCAGTCCCATTAATATTTCCTTTTACCAGGCAAAGAGATTGAAATGGGTTGATGAAGGGTATGAACTTCTTGTATTTACAGATGAATGTATTATATCTAATGGACCGATGACCATGAAACTCCAGAGAGAATTACTGAATGCTGATATATTGGTTATTGTTGCTGTTACAAACAAGGAATCTGTTGAGTGGATTAATAACAACAGAAAAACTATTGAAAATGTAATATGCCTTGACTCTTCACCGGATTTGAAAAACAAATTAGGAGGCTATGATGTTCCCAGTGAAGTGAGAGGAAGTATGTTTGGAAACTTTTTTGGAAATTCTCAATCTGAGAAAGCTAAAGAATCATATGAAGTAGTGCAGACTGTATCTGAAGCATGGGATCGACATAATTCTGATGATATAAGGTTCTGTTTGCTGGTACTAATCAATGCTTATATAAGGCCCGTTCCAGTATTGAAGAACTTGAGAGCTAAAGGTTTTTCTACCCTGAACTGTATGTTGAAGAACTGTGGTCGTCAGGTACTTAATTGCTTGTTGGATCCCAATTGTAGAAAAGCTCTTCAATGCTTGAACAAGTGTAGTCCCGTTGATCAAGTTTGTAACTACCGATGTATTGCTTCATATGAAAGTGCAAATCTAGAGGCTTTTTCACTATGTGTATTACAGAAAAACAACTGTCTTGAGTTGGAAGCAGAAATCCCTGACAAGCCATATGTGCCTCCAATGATCAAGTTCCGGGGGAAGAACTTAAGTTATGAAATGACAGAAGATTTGTTTGTTGGATGGTTGGGGAGTTTGGAATGGAGCTGGCGTGTTGTAGCAGGGCAGAACCCAGCATATGATCAGTTTCCATGCCAATACCAGTTGTTCTATAGGGGAAAAGCAAAAGGGTCATTTTGGTACGAACCAGTATTCCAGGTAAAAACATTGGAAGGCCAATTGGTTTGGAGGAGGAGGAAATATAGAGTCAGAAGAGGTAAGGTACCTGGCACATTCTATTTCAGTGTATTAGATAATGGAGTTGTTTCAAATGAGTTTTGGACAATTGTGGATGTGGCTGATAATCTTAGTTGGGGTTTGTTCCATTATCGTGGTGCTGCTAGAGTTGCAGGACAATCTTATACTGGGGCAGTACTTGTTAGTCCAGATGGAGCATTTCCAAATGACAGAGAGAGGACAAAGATAGTTGCTGCACTAGACAAATGTGAAATTAAAGAGTGGGAGCTATATACTGTTGACAATTGTTCATGCATAGATCCACCCCTAGGAATTCCGGAGGGTTCAAGTTTACATACCATAGTCCAAATTGAAGTTCCAAAGTAGATGGCTGTATTATTATTTGTGCCGAGAACTCATCAGAATTATAATCTCTATCCGGTAATGTTCAGCACACATGCAGATTCAATTTTCAAAGAAAGTTAATTGGTTTTGTTTCTTGTCAGTGTCTAAATGTAGTTCGTATTTGTTAGGGTTCGATGGCTGATAAAATTCTCAAGGTTCCATCTTCGAGTTACAAATATACGTATTTTAAAACAAATTTTATCTAAAAATATTGAGTCAGGAATTCATTTTTTTTCATGACTATAAACCAAACTTAAAATGCCACATTAATTAATTTTTTCTCTCTCGATTCTGTCTTTGATCTTGGATTGAGTCAACCAGGCTAGTGGGTCAATTCAATCCTCTTTACACCCCTAAATTATCATTCGTATTTACACTCCATTAATGTCAGGCGCAACACCTCACTAGTATCGTATCATTGATCACAAGACCGTCAGATCAGTCTCTTACAATATATGTTTTCCTGGAAAAACGCATATATATACTATCCGTTTAAGCCGCCAAAAAAGGCTGGTAAAATTATATCATATTGACATATTTCTCTGCAGCCGTCTCATTTATACTAATGTTGCCCACTAATTCCCATTAAAAAAAATAAAAACAAAATAAATTAAAGTATAGCAGCAATAATACAGAATCCTGCACTTGAAATTTATGAAGAATATGAACCGAGCTTCTTGTCGGTGGATTCCGATCCCCTTCAATTTGGCCGTTCACTTTGCTCTTATATTGCTGTTCTGACTCAAGGACCAACAATCCCTGAAATAATCATAGTTTTATCTTGGGTGGTTCTTCCCATGGTCAATCCAACAATGTTTTCCTTTTGCTTGATTTATGGTTGTGGTTATCTTTACTCCGCTTTTTGTCACTCTTATGGCTTCCCTTCTCCTTTTCATGCAGCACTTTGCTGGATTTCACGCTAATAAGACCACCTGTGGGTATTTTTCCACCATTATTTTGTAAAACAGTCTCAAAACCAGATTCTCCATCTTCAATGGCATACTGCTGGAGCAATTCGGGAGTAAAGGGTGCTTCTGCTTTTGATTTCATGTCATCCTATCCAGTGACAATCATTGAAAATATGAGCTATGAAAACCGGAGGTGAAAACAAGCAAAGATGGGATTCGGGGTAGGGATTTTTGACAAAAACAAAAAAACAAAAGGTGAAGGCACATACCTCAACTTGTTTAGCTGCACTATTGAGATCTTCCTCCAGAGCGACACTATGAGGTTCCATGACAATCTACGGACAAAACAGAACATAACCCAGAAGAGAAGGGAAAAAGAAGAGGCACAAGATTAGTAAATGATAAAAAAGGAAGCACAAATTAGAATGTGTTCCTAAACACACTGCAGCAGAAGTGAGTTCACTAACCAAAATTTTCTATGAATTCTACTGAAAGCACCATACCATGGAATACACAAGGTAAATTGTCATTAAGAAACTTACTTCTCTCAGTCTTGGCAAGGTTGATTGAATCTCCTTGGATGCAAGGCCATCTAGATATTTGTAGAACTTCTTCATAACCTTTATAAATAGAGACAATATTGTTTGCCTTTCCAAATTCGTTTGTCCCTGTTAAAAAAAGGGCATATAAGAGAATGTGATTCCATCTTTTTGAAAAGACACCAATGGGAGAAGATATCAAACAGGCAAACTCAAACCTCAAACAAAATCATGCAACAAATTATAGACTGACTCATTGATCTGATAGAAAATGTGTATCCTGTGTTGTTAAATAGCAGCCATGGTGGAATGGTGCGGCAAATTTTTTACCAACTTCCATAGCCAATTTGTGAAGAGGTCTCCACAGCAGTGCCATAAAGTGCAATGGTGTGCTTATGTGTCAGAATTTCAGCCTTCCACCATGTTCTGCCATTGATAACACTGTCTGTATCATGATAAACTGACCAATGATTGATAAATTTCAAAAGAAGGCTGAGTATATTTTCTAGAACACATGATCCATGTAGCCAACCTCACCTAGTGAGATAAGGATTTTGTTATTGTATATCTGGTAATAGGATTTGAATTTAATTTATATGCACAATCAATATAAAACTGTTTTTATTCAATAGGAATTCATCCTATCACCACATCATCCTATTCATTATTATAATGTGGTAGCTAAGTGAACTCCTATTTGATATCAGTACAAAAAATTACACTAGCACTGCATAAGTGCATATAAATTAACTTAATAGGATTCAGCTTTATGTTATCCTTATTGCTTTGATGTACAAGGCATCAGGTGCTAAATAGTCATCTGAGTGTAATATTACAACTAAACAAATTAATAAGTTGATAAACAGACCTCAATGTATGAAATGTTCTGATTCTGCAGACCAATGCAGAGTAACACAGAAGCTTGAGCATACGACAATGTAACTGGGAGCTTTTCTTGGAAGTACAGATGTGCAAGGGTTGGAACCAAATCTAAAATCTGTAAAAGAGAAAAGGCTCAAGATCAAACTTAAAAGCACCCAAATTTCTTGAACAGATAATCAGAATTATGGGTGTGCAAATAAAACGGTTCGGGCTGAACCGGATTGTAACCAAAAAACTAAACCGGTTTTCACCCGAACTGGTTTGAAAAAAATAACTACACTGTTTTGAAAAACCAGTTCAGTTAACCGAATTGTTTTTACAAAACCAGTTTGGTTAACCGAATTGGTTTTCACCTGGATAATTTTTTTTAAAAAAAGACAGTCCGGAACCAGTTCAGTTCTTAGAACCGGTTTAAAACTGGTTCAAAATCAATTTGGTTCAAAATCAGTTTTCTAAACCAGTTCAACTATTTAAATATAAAACTGAATCGGTTAAAATGATTCAAAACCAGTTCGGTTTGGTATTTTTACCGAACCGATTTTTGCATAACCAATCAGACTTATGTTATTTCAATGGACTATGCTTGGCACAGTTACATGACAACTTTAGCAGTGACATAGTGCAAGATGCTTTAAGTTACATCAGTTCACCACACTGAAGTATCTTAAATGCCATTTAAGTCGCTCATCACGATTCTCACATATTGATGGCCATACATGTCATGCAAAATCACGTAAATGTTGATTTAATTTGTCTGGTCACTGCAGTTTATCCAATCAAAAATTATTACTCACTTTAACCATGTCAAATTAAATGAAAATTACACTATGTAAAAATATATTAGGGCAAAAAAAAACTAAGGCACTTTTTGGGTGGGGGTGGGGTGGGAGCAAGATAGACTTCTACTTTGAAAATTGAAAAAGGGATCACCTTTTAGGCTTTTACCAAGGAAGTGAGAGCCATTAGGAGTAGAGAACAACAATTTTCAATTACCAAAATAGTACAACCTTCATTCGTATTTATAAGATATAATTACCTGATTCATTATGATTAAGAAAATTTGTCTTGAATTTATATTTTTTCCCAAAATTACCTTTGTCATTAATACTCCTCTCTCTTCTAATGTCTTATAAAAAGGAACAAACATCTCTTCTGATTTGGGTCTTATAAATAAGAACTAAGTAGTATTAGATGTCATCTTCAAGAAACCATCTAGAAAAACTGATTGGTATGGTATCATATCCATCACTTGAGCTCTTACCAGATGAAAGTCAGCCAGGTTGTCAACATATGCCTCTAATCGCTTCATATCATGTGGGGATAAATAACCTCTGACCGACTGCAGACATTTATCAGACGAGGTCTCCGTAGGGTCTTGGCACTTGAAATTGATTTTGGGATCTATTATGCTGGATAAATTATCATGATAATAAGCATTCAGAAAAATAGAGATGTAAATGAGGAATGTATATCCTAGAGTTCATGAAACTCTAAAGCCCTAGAGTTTTAAAATATTCACTTATAGATGCAGTCTTATAACTACACCTTACATCCCTTTGGGGGTCCAATTGGCAAATGCATTCACCAAGGAGCTCCCTACAACGGGATTCCAAGAACTTACTAGCAAGTTGGGAATGACTGATATCCATTTACTAACTTGAGGGGGAGTCTAGTAAATATCTTTGATATTATTAGGATTAAATAAATATCACATTGAATCTTTAATACTTTTCCCATTTCCTTTCTTATGTTTTCCCCTATTTCCCTTAATTAGCATCAGCCATTTAGCCTATAAAAACGGGGATTAGAGCTTGTATTCTAAATACACTGAAATATTAAGTTCTTTTTCTTTCAAGTCTTTTGTTTTGTTCGGTTACCCCTCTGCTTTGCACTTCATCTTCTCCTCTACCAATACTTCTTTTATCAAAATGATAAAATAAAGATGTGGAAAATCTTATTAATCAATATGCACATAATCCTAGTTCCCCAGAATTCAATGAACTCCAAAATATCCAAAATCACTATCTAATAATTTATAACAGTGAACTACTAAATTCTTAATACTAACCTCAAAGCAAGCTTGTATTCCATGCCACGAAAAGTGGAAGCAAGAAGTTTAGCAAATCGTTGTCTAAAATCTACAAGTAGCGAGCTAAATCATCAACCATTCACAAAATGAATCATAAATATCAAACACAAAGATCACAACAGCATAGGAAGATGAACCCACCTTGGTAAAATGGACTAAAAAAGCCCAGCTGATTTGATCCATCAGCTTCAATTTCATCATTGTTTAGGGGTTTCAGGATCATGCATGTATGCTCACCAGTCACAGTATTCTATCAAGTTGAAGAACCATGTTAATTACTTGTAAAAATAAATTCAGTCTTATCTACTGCTTGAAAAATAAATAAAGCTTAACTGGAATCTGGCCAATGTAGAAAGGAGCAAATTTATGTTTCCTCCAAAAGCGTAAAAGGTCCAAAGTTAGCCCAAAGGAGACACCAATGTAATGGAGCTTCTCTGGCTGCCTTTCACGCAGATGTACTAGCAAATGAGGAAGATCTGTTCTAGGTTTTATATTTTCTTCAAGTAGTGAAACCTGAATCCATATTCCATAGTAGTATCATGAAAAAGGTAAAGCATATTTGAAAAGGATAAACATAAATTGTTAAGAGTTAAAAGGCACAGAAAATAACAAATCAAATATAGCCTGCCATTCTTGCTCAAATGCACCCTGCACTGTATGTTTGAATTCAGTCATTAATATCTAAAAGCTAAAAGAAACCAAGGACCTGTCTAAAAGTAATGTTTGTCTTTCTCTATGAAATCAAACAAAGCCAGTGAAAGAAGCAAGAAAATATTACATCTTTCTTCGAAAAAAAAAAAGTAGAATATACAATTAAAAGATATATTCCATGTGAGACACCATGAATGCTACAAAAGGAAAATTAGGACCATAGCATCATTAGCATGAATATCAAACACTTCGTAAGTTTATGCAGACAGTATCAACGGACAACAGTCATTAAATCACATTTATTTTATCAAGAGCAAGAAAATATAATCTCCCATGTAAAGAAGCCCATAGTTACAAAAGTTGGGCAGTGCATGTCAAAGCTGATTGAAAGGAAAAGCAGAATAAAAAAAATTGAAGAACCAAATCAACTCCATCTTGATAGAACTATTTGAATTCCGAAGCCTCCTCTAAGGTTAAGTCGTATTTTAGGACATGTCCTTAATATAACTAGTACGAATGACATTTTCTCTCAATTATGAAAATGCTGTCTTTACTGGTTCAATCTTGATCTTACAGATGCCAGTCAGCTGGACTGAAAGGAATCTTAGATAATTCCAATACCATCATAATATACATAACTTTCAGACACTTTCATGAACACAACTAACTAAACCTAATCAAAAAGGGACTTTCAGTGGTAACATACTTTCTCTGCAGCTTCTGTAACTCTAAGTCGTGGAGCCTGTACTTTATCTTCAACATTAATCTCAGAAATACGAGTAATTTGTCCTTCATAGTAGCTGCAGACAGTGACGTAAATTATTAACAGATGATGTTCTGCATTTAACATTTTGGCATATATAAAAAAAGACTATATAATGAAGCACCAAATTACAGCTTCTCTTAAAGCAACATTGAATGTACAGGACAATTCATACACAAGACAAATCATTTCTTTGGCGGCCCTGTGCATCCCAACATTGTGGGGTCTAAAGAGGGTAAAAAGTGCATAGGCTTACCCCCATAAACATAGAGGTTGCCTATATGACTAGAACCTAAGGCCACCAGGTCCCAAGGCAGTGGGCTTACAGCAGAAAACAGCGTATGCTGGAATTCTGTGTAATATGATCAGACCACACAAGAATATATTTAGAGGAATGCTAGCAATACTCTCTACACACTCTTTCTAATACTTATTCCAGATTGGTTGAAATTTATTGGAAATCACCAAACTTGGTGGGTCCCACTATTAAATCAAAAGAGTCATTAAATGAGAAGTGGGACCCACCAAAATTGGTGATTTCCAATAAATTTCAGCCAATCATAAAGAGTGTCAAATAGAGAGTCACTATACTGCATCAATTACAATAATGAAAATCCTAATAACAAGGCTTGATTAGAACAATAATTGACTGTACACACAAATATCAGATATTTTCTATCATATTGTTGAACCAAGGCTCCTCCCAAACCAAATCAAATATTAAATTAAAAACTTTTGAAGAGCATTCTATGCTCATGGAACCTTGTGTAAAAAGGAAAAGATAAAATGAACATCACTCCAATTGAAACAAGAAAGCAACCATGCACTCACCGAATTAAAAGTTCAACTGCTTGTGAACCATATCCAAGCTGAAATAAAAGAAATAAGTTACAACTTTGGCAGAATCTGGTTAAACCATATGCCAGAGCAGAATATAAAAGTTACCCTCATGGCACTTGGGTGTGCCGCTATGCGTACAATACGAGCACCTGAAAGTGAGGGAAAAACTGTATCTCGGAATTGCTCACAGAATTTCCATGGAATTTGATCTCCAAAAGGTTGATGACCATCAGTCAAACTTTGGATTGCTGACTTACGAGAAATCTGCCCCTCAAGGGAAACCTGTAAATCAAAGTTGCGGAATATAGAAAGTCATAAAGAAAAGACAAACAGAAGACGGGATAGTAAACATAATCATCTGTACTATAACCATAAATAATAACAAATTTAAAGCTAACATTAAGCAAAATTAAAAAAAAAAAAAGGAGTGGGTGGTGGCAAAAGTTTCATTTGAATGAAGGAAATCATGCAACCACCATAAATTTGAAATACTGTAATTAGTGCTCCAATACAAATTTTGAGTGGCATGATAAAGCAGAGGCATAAATCAGAACTCAAGCATATACAGCAACTTCACATATCTGATTAAAAAAATGATATGCGCTATCAAGCATCAATATTAAACAAAGAGAACCCAGCTTCAAGCATTCTAATTCTAAACCAATATAAAGATAGTGTCTGAATCTGTAGATAATATCAATATCAATATAACTTTCCCACGGCTTCCACAATATGTTGTGTGCTTGTAGCTTCATAATGGGTCACATCACAAGAAACAAGTCAACAATTTCCCCCATCATAATCAAACAGTGTGAAATAAACCAAAAAAATATCATTAATTGGACAAAACAGGTTCTGACAAAACAAATAAGCCAAACCCCATCATGGAAGCCAATGAGACAGGCCATATGCGAAAAATGCAGCAGAAAAATAGGGTGATTTATACTAAAGATGCAAACCTGGATGACACACAAAATATCAGGAAGTTGATTCTTTGATTCATCAACAGGTCCTGTCACACAAATACTATTATAAGACTAATTCGAGTGATGTCAATTTAAAAAGAAGAATAACAAGAAAGAAAAACAATTATACCAAGCAGTACAAATAAGTGGTGTGCTGGAGCATCCGCCATCAATTGCAAATCATTTGGAGAATTCTTGTAATGAGATGCAACATATAAGGCCATCATTCGCTGCAATAATAGAATATTTTAGTACAGCATTTGAACACATGAAAATATCAATCACAAACCACCTACATAAACAGATCAATCTGACTTTACCTGCAAAAATAATTCACTATCTCTGTGATAGGAGAAGAGCGTATCCCGATTAACATAGTATAAATCGCACTCACTGGGTGGAGGTAACCTGATTTCAGGAGAAAAACAGTAAATGGAGATAGACAAAAATGGTCTCATTTTCCAAGGAAATATGAAATAAGCTTTTGATATAACCTGCTAATATTAGGGATGGCGTTTGAAACATCTAAGCAAAGTAGAGAGTTAAGCCAGCTTTCAACGGGATCCCCAGAAGCATATCTGATAGATTCACTCAATTCTATTTTCTTAAACAGACGACCTGAAACATATAATTCAAGATTTAGCAATATTGCACATGGACCTTGAAAATATTGTATTACAATCATTTAACAGAACATTGAAAACCAATTATCTTAATTTCATAATCCACTTAGACTGTGTTTCCATACAAAACAGCACATGACATGCACATTATTTATTTAAACTGACTTCTAAAAGCTCTGAGCACAAATAAGTACCAGTGTCCTTTGTGCTCTTAGCAGACACATGGCTTTGCTCTTCCAACTGCTGCAAAAGTTTTAGTGATAAAGAGCGTCCAGTGCCTTCATAACTTTCAATGAGTTACAAAAAAAAATTCAGTAATTAAGCCACATGAGGATACGTAAAATTGACTAATGAGGTCACAAAAAAAAATCATAATTGTTTACAAAAAACAAAACATTGCATTTGGCATGATATATGGAAAATTTCACCAAAAACAAACATTAGTAATACCCATTAACAGTAGAAGACAGGAAGACCAGATATGGGCCCAGCAAAGACTTCACCACTGGCAGTGGAATAGCAGCTGCTTCATCAACAACCAACAGTTCAACTTGTGAAAGCTTTTCATGCTCATGTGGCAGTATATACTGATAGAAATTAAGATGGAAAATAAGTCCAGAATTAACTGCTAACCTCACAGCAACAGTAAGTTCCCTTAACAGTAATTAATGCAAAAGGTTCAATGAACTTACCTGAATTGTCTGTCTGTGGTGCTTGTAAATATTGATCCTTACAGTAGCTTT
Source organism: Glycine max (assembly GCF_000004515.6). Classification (NCBI taxonomy): domain Eukaryota; kingdom Viridiplantae; phylum Streptophyta; class Magnoliopsida; order Fabales; family Fabaceae; genus Glycine; species Glycine max. The sequence goes on from NC_038241.2 coordinate 37,186,305, forward strand.
CTTGAACTCAGGATTCGCACTTTTCACCACATCAAAATCAATATGTTCCTATTGACATTGGAAACAGTAGCACTCTTAAAGTGTATTTTGGAAAAGATTAAATTGTGATAAAAGGCTTTTTTAAGGATAAAAACTGTTTGAAAAAAAGCTGGTACGTTTAGCAAGGGTGTACTGGGTCACCTTTTTTTAACTTCACTTTTGTGCAGATAAATTATCCAAATATGCACTACATTAGGATTTAGATGGGTAATGAACAATAGAGAAATCAAATATAAATGCCAGTGGTTACTTAATTAAACTGCCCAGTTGCCATCCTTGGAACTTTTGCTCACTTAATTACCAAAGTTAAAGGTTGTCCCCCACTTATATATTCTATCTTGGCACTATCTCTAGCCAATGTGAAACTTGATTTTTTTCCCAATAAATTAACCAATAAGGGTTATAGCTGTCAACAAGGGAAAGAACTAGTACCTTGTAGTCAAGAGCAACAAAACCTTCGCATATAAAGTCAAACAAGGTTTTCAAATTCTCAGGGCTGGGTGCAGTCACAAAGATATTTGAATACCTACACACAGAATTTTCTATAAGATACTAAAAATATAGTTGTCCATATAAATATAGTTGTCCATATAAATATATCTGTCCAGAAGGCACAGTACCCAACAGCTATAGCTCCAGCAACTGATAAACCAAGAGCAGCTGATTTCCCACGACCACGAGCAGCCAATAATGCAACAGTACTACGAAGTGTCTTGTCCAAAATTGCATCCAGAAATGTCACGACAGCTTTTCCCTATTAACAAAAATCATATAAAACTTGCTCGCATCCACCACCCAAAAACCAATTTGGTTGGTCAAAGTAGAAAATGCAAAGTTGAGGTAAACAAACCTACCTGGTCCAATGTGCAACACTTCTTAATCAATGGCCCTACAGGGAAATCTTCATTTAGTTGTTCTTTAAGGTTCTTCAGGTCCTGTTCTGCTTCTGAGAGTTCGTCAGAGTCCTACAGCATCAATTCAGAGACAAAACATTACATATAACCCCACCAAAATTTAAAGAAAGTAAGACACAAGCATCTTGCTTGGTGCCAAGAGAGAAGGAAAAAAGCTTACAATATAGTTTAAATGGCTTTGGTATTATGATTAAAAAATTGCAAGCCCATGTTACAATTAGATGTAGCTAGAATAGAGTGTAAGACTAGCAGTTATTCAAATATCAAAAACCAAAATTTACGAAATGTCTAACTACATGAAAAAGTACAAACAACACCACAAATTAGAAAATATTAGCTCCAACAATTATCATGATAGTGTTTTCAACAACAAACATCTTTTTTTTTATCAGCAACGAGTAAGCATCTGACACTAAGTATGAGGAACATTGCATCCCAATGGAAGATCAAGAGTGAAAATTAATCAGTATTTTTAAGAGTTATGGAGACTTAAGAGTATGTGGGCGGAGTCTAGATGTACTTTATACTGCATCCTTAACCTAGTACTAGTAGTATATAATACTACCTCCGGTCCTATATATAAGCAACAAACAGTACTTTTCTTTGGTCCTAATTATGAGCAACAATGACCAGTTTTCAAACTTATTCAGAGTTAAATGTCTTTTATATCCTTAATTTATTGCTAACTCTATTTACAAGACACCCACTCATTGAACTATGAGTATTAACATTAAATGAGACCATCACTTACAATATTTAAACTTAGGACACTTTTGGAATAAAATTTAAAATTATGGTAGCATTAAATATGACCACCACTTTCCTTCCCATTACAGAATTACTCTATCTAGTCTCTTCCATATTTCATGCTCCTATCTGTATTATCTCTCCCCGACATCTTTACAAGTACAAATATCTGAACATTCATCGGATGCTTCCAAACTATCACAAAGATTCTGAAGTGCCTATATCATATACTGAAAGCAAAACATATAGGAAGTAGGACACTATTTTTCCAGATTCTTGAGAGAGGCAAAAGGACCTGTTTGAACCAGAATCTTCAGAAACATCAATCAAGACACATTACATATTTAATTTAAAGTCAGATTTAAAACCTGCGAAAATATTTTTAAAAAAAATGATTTGTTTTGCACTTATGCTCACTTTGGCATTAGGTCTTTCATGCATTAAAAGCCAAAACTTTTTTTTTTTTGCTCAGCAAAAGTAAGTAGCATATATATAAATGAGTACCAGAGGTACTCATTTTTCAGCAAAAAAAAAACTTTTTTTTTTCATGCATTAAAACCCAAAACTATATGCAAACCCAATCAAAAAAGAAAAGAGAAAAAGAAATATTTTGTTGAAGATGTAATGCGAGTACCTCTTTAACAGGAACTGGGGTAATAGACCTTATGTGAGATGAAATTGGTAATATATTCAGTTCATCATCCATGACCACACATGCCTTGCAAGAAGCAAGTGATAATAAGAACCGTTCATTAAAGCGCCCAGCAGCCTCGGAATGGGATTCAGTTCGAAATCTATCATGGACATCCTGCAATCAGTAATCAACATGCAAGTTGAATGAGACTTTTAACGAAAAGTAGCATGGTAAGCAATGGCTCGTCTACTTAACCATAGAAATGTAAATTTCTGGTTTTCAGGTTTCCATGAAAAGTGCTTGGAGAATGAGAACAATGCAATCATTTCTACTAGAGCCCAACAAAAATAATTATTTTTAGGAGCAATATTTACTTCTCACATACAATACATTTATTTTACTGAAGCCCTGATCAAACATATAGGGCCATCTATCCTTCATGATATATATATATATATATATATATATATATATGCATTTTAAAACAATTATAGGTTAGGGATTTGACAAAATGAGAAATATTATAGTTGAGAAATGGACTAAAATTGGTGGAAGTTTTTGCTTGCAGAGAAGCTGTTCTTCACAGAAAGAACTTTTGGGGGTGTCTCTTATATCCACCACAAATCTGATTCCGTATGTGATTTTATAATTCAAAACGATGAAAAAAATTACCAAGGAGGGGAGTAGTAACAAGGGATACAAGTTGGCGTGCAGTGTCTTATTTTGTTATATGGTGCTTGTGCATGGACAGAAATGCTAGAAGTTTCATGCATAAACTTTATAATTTTTGTGGGATACAGAGGTCTACTTAGCCTCATTATGGAGCTCACCAGCTCGTGTCTATTTAGAGAGGAAATATATAGATTTTAGAAGTCAGTTAACTACTTAGTTGATGTGCCTTTCTTGTTCTAGATTTTGTGCTTTCAGTTTCTCTTTCAAGAAATCCTCTTTTCTTGTGTTTCTTTATTCTATTATCTAACAGTAGTTCTTTCCATTCTTTTATTTTTATTTTTATTTTTTCAACATTACGTATGCTAACTTAGATATCATGTTATGGCTAAATTTACCGTATATTTTTTATATAAAATGAATTTATTAAGAAAAAGGAAATAAAATAACTTTAACAACTAACAAGGACAAGAAATCCTCCAATAAGAATAATAGATAAAATAAAATAAAGGAAACAACACAAATATAATAAAGACCATCAACTCGAGTCAAGAGAGATATCAAATCCATTTCAAATGCATGTAATGAAACCATTAGCTAACACAGCTAACTCAATTAATGACCAATACCCCTTTTTATAAAACAAGATTTTATGAGAAGGACATCTAATATTTCATGAAAGTCTATGAACTCCAATAAATGCAATGCAGAAAAGAAAAAACAAAATGACTATCCTGAAATCAAAGTCCTGGTCACAGGGCACAAATATCATCAAAAGAAGGGAGTACCAACTACAGCTTAAAACAACACTTATAATCAGCCAAATGAATTGAAAATTAAAAAAGAAAAAAAAAAACAAGAATATCAACACTGATGAATCTATGTTCATACCATCACCATGGTGTACAGTCTGGTCAGCGAGGATAGAGAACGAAGCAGCAAAACAACCAGCCCTCCTCCCTCCACTGTCTCTATTGTTCTTGCTAGGAGATTAGGTGTCAACGCCTCAAAATCCTAAATTGGAAGATGATGGAAAAATTGATCTATCTTGGAAAAAGGAAAGAGAAAGACAGCCTAGAAAGCACAACTGCACAAAAAATTGAGCAGGAAGGAAGTGTTTGATACCTGAAGCACGCACATGCCAAAGGTATTGCCAAGAACTCTTTCTGAATCCTTGTATAAACAATAAGTTAATCCCCCACTTGCCACAAACAATTCAAACGAATCACCTTTCTCCGGATCATAGAGACCCCTCTGCACCAATTTTTTAATCTGTTTGCTACGCTTTTTCTTGTGACTGCATTAACACATTTATAATCAAGCAAGTGTAAAACTCATCCAGAATAACTCAAACAAAGTTTATTCGCACAAGACAGTTTCATTGATTTTATACAGAACCTGCTTAGTTCAAGCTTGTCCTTGTAACACCATAACACAGTTGGCCTGGACTTAATCTGTGCCTTGCTAAGCATGTAGTGTAGATTTACAATCTGCACACAGTAGAGACTGCATTAAGCACTCAAATTGCACTACTCTTTAACTCTTTTCCATTAAATGGAGTTCCCAAAACGGTTCAAATAGAGAGGGACCTATAATATAAAAAGACCTGGTCACGGGACTTGTCGCCAATGATGATGAACATAGACCTATGCCTTGTTCTGACGCCATTTTCAATTAAAGTTCTGATTCGCTCGTCCACTTTCTTCCTCATTCTTCTGCTACAAAATTTAAGTTCTCACAAGTCACCATCTCACACCAAACATATCAACAACAGAATAAATAAAGAATAAACCGTCTAATTGAGATTGTTTCAATTCCAGAATTTCAAATTTATTATTTCACAATTGAATTGTGAACTGTCACTAATAGCACAATCATAGCTGAGTCAATAAAGAGTCATGCACGATGAAGGCCTCGGGTGGAGGAAACAATAATGAGCAAGAAATGAGACCTGGAGTAAAACGACGAGACGACGGCAGCGACTGAACTGAGGAATTTCGATTCAGAGCGGCAAAGCAACTGCTTCTTTCCAGCTATACTAGGGTTTACGGAGGGGTTAAGCTGCCAATACAAATACGACTTAAGCCCTAGCGCCCTTCATCATATAATAGGTCTAATTACTTTATTCAATTTTAAGGGAGTGTATTCATTTAGAATTTTAGGTAAAAAAGTCTTGTGTATTTAATTATGATTTTTAATCAATATAAAAAAATTATGATATTTAATCAAGATTTTTACAATTATTTGTTTATGATAAAAAAAATGGGGTGATATTCAATTCAAATTGTGTACTGTTTAAAAAAAATATTCTGTTATTCAAAATCATAAAAATTTCCCGGTCGATTATGTCTTGGAATGAATTTTTATAATAAATAATAACTATTAAACGTTTCTTGGAATTTTCCATATATTTTTTTTTACCTGTTGTCATACTTTTCTTTCTCTAATAACATGTAATGTAATTCATTCTTTCTTCGTTGTTTTTCATAATTTTCTTCTCAAAGAATACAATCTCATCAATTCTCAATTCTTGAACCAATATTGATATTAACATACGACGAAGACACAGGTGTGGGCAACTTTGTTTTAATGATAAACATATTGTTATAATGTCTGTGGACGTTGACATCAAATTTCAAGCTCTAGGATGTTACAAGTGGATTTAAGGGGAGAATAAGAAGCTATATGCTGCTTCTTCTATGGCTTGGACACTACGAACATTTGTTCATATAATACTACGGAGAGGTCAACGTTAATTCGTTTGTGGCTATTATTACACAGCAATTCAATTCAAAAGTTATATTGGTTTTATTTTTTTAAAAATTGATGAAGTTTTTTTAAATTTGATAAATCTATGAAATCATTTTTTAAATTCTTATGATATAAATTTATTAAAATTCAAATTAAAAAATCTTAATCATAAACATATTTTAAGAATATTTAATAAATCATAATATTTTTATAAAATCTTTTAAAATTTAAAGATTTTTTATATTAAAATAATTTTTTAAAACAACTATGAAAAATAAATTATTTAATAAATTATAATCATACAGTCACCAAGTACGTAAATCATGTGATGGGACGTTGGTTCACTTCGAACAAGATAAAATTATAATCATATTTCATTTTGATATAAAATTGATATTTTTATTTTATTTACTTTTTCCATGTTATATATTTTATTTATTATATTTACATTTTACTTTTAGCCGGTATGCTTAATTGTTTGGAGGTTGAGTCTCAGGAATATTTGCAGTGTATATTAAAAAAGACTATATTTATATTTCTCTCAAAGTTACTTTTTTCTCTCTAATTTTTATCCAGAGTCACTGATGTACAATCAAGTTATATACTTACACAACAAATCTATCGCAAACTATAGTAATTATTTTCTATCTATATTTTTAAATAAATCATTTTTAGTTTTAGATTAATTTTGTCAAAAAAGTACACGTTCGTATGTATAAATATTCTCGAACATAAAATGGACAATCATTTAAAAAATAAAATTTTAGATTAGTTTTAGATTATTACACACAACATCTACAAATATAGAAAGTTAGTTACACAGGTAGCTTAAGAACCAATACTCTTTTCCTCTAAAAAAAAGAACCAATACTCTTTTAATGCTTTATTTAGACAGTATAGCTAATTAAACACACAGGATTAGGAACATCCACTTTTTTTTATCAAATGTTGCCAATCATTCAATCTTAACAAATATTTCACTTGATAATTAACCTTCTTATTTTCTGTTACTTTGACTAATATTTACCACTTCTCCTTTATGTGGGCGTTTTGTATGATTTTGGTTCTGGCTCATTGCCAGCTACAAGGCGGTGAAGGAGCAGAGGCTGTATCTGGTATTGGTGTCAATTGGGGTGCAATAGCATCTCATCCTATGGATCCTCCCATTGTGGTGAATTTGCTAAAGGACAATGGAATTAAAAAGGTAAAGCTTTTTGATGCAGATTCTTGGACTGTGAGTGCTTTTTCTGGCACAGACATTGAAGTCATGGTTGGAATTCCCAATGATCAATTGAAGGAACTATCCAAAGACCAAGACAATGCAGAAGATTGGGTCAAACAAAATGTCAGCAAACATGTTCATGACGGAGGGGTCAACATCAGGTGTGTGTATATGTATATACAATTCCTTCGCATGACTCACATTATTCTATTTCTTTATTTTTAATTTAAGTTTAATTAATCATTTAGTATTTAACTTGTCGTTTTACTTCTAATTTCTAAAACTCTATGTTTTATTATCTCCGTTTTTATTTATAACACTTAATTACCTAATTTATTTAGATTTAAAAAAATAATTAATTTAGTTAATAATAATAAATTTATCTTAAATTTATATATTTTTTAAAAAATATAATTATCATTCATGCATATTTCTTTTTAAAATATATGATAATATAACATTTCTCTTATTTTTTAATTAAAAATATTTTTAGTTTAAAAATAATTAATACATGAGACATGAATTAGATATTATATAAAAGAACAAATAAGTTTAAGAAGTTGGATTTTATAAATAAGAACAGATTTAGTAATTCATATACGAGTTATTTTTTACATCCATATCGTTAGCTTTTTTTCTTTTTTTTTGGGTGTAAAAATACTACAAATTGGAGAAAACTTAAGAGTTATTTGTATAGAAACTAAAGCTTAGAGTTTTTAGGTATATGGACTAAAATGAAACGATTAATTAAATATTTTAATTTCCATGAACAACATATCACAAATTTACGATTAAGAGATCACTTTTTTTTTTCATCCTCATTCGTTGTTTTGTTGCAGATATGTATCTGTTGGAAATGAGCCATTCTTGAAAAGTTACAATGGGTCATTTGTAGGAATCACATTTCCAGCAATGGAAAATGTTCAAAAGGCTATTGATAAGGCTGGTTTAGGAGACAAAATAAAGGTGACTACGGCTTTAAATGCTGATGTTTACGAGTCTAATTCAAACAAGCCCTCAGATGGTAATTTCCGCAAGGACATTTATGGTGTCATGAAACAAATAGTGAAGTTTCTTGATGAAAAGAAGTCACCGTTTCTTGTTAACATATATCCATTCCTTAGTCTATATCAAAATGAAGATTTTCCAGAGGATTATGCATTCTTTGAAGGTCATGGTAAAAGCACTGATGACAAAAATGCACATTACACCAACATGTTTGATGCTAACTTAGATACCCTTGTTTGGTCATTAAAAAAGATTGGTCATCCTAATGTGTCAATATGCGTAGGTGAAATTGGATGGCCAACTGATGGTGACAAAAATGCAAATGATAAAAATGCAAACAGGTTCTACCAAGGGTTCCTTAAGAAAATGGCAAGCAAGAAAGGGACTCCACTTCACCCTGGACCCGTGAACACTTATTTATTTTCTCTTTTTGATGAGAACATGAAGAGTGTTGCACCTGGTGACTTTGAGCGTCATTGGGGTATTTTTCGTTATGATGGGAAGCCTAAGTTCCCTATTGATTTTTCTGGCAAAGGAGAAGATAAAATGCCAATAGGAGCAAAAGGGGTTCGTTACCAAGAGCACAAATGGTGTGTCCTTAAAAATAATGCCAACAAGAGTGCGTTGGGTGGATCTTTAAGTTATGCTTGTGCAGGTGGTGATTGCACAAGCTTATGTCCTGGTTGTTCTTGTGGAAATTTGGATGCATCTGGTAATGCTTCATATGCTTTCAATCAATACTTTCAAATAAACGATCAAAGTGTTGAGGCATGTGATTTCGAGGGGTTGGCCACCATTGTATCAAAGGACCCATCAAAAGGAGATTGTTATTTCCCTATAGCTATCATCAGTAGTGGAAACATTCTCAGAGTAATGCAAAATGTGGTAGGCATTTTAATTGGATTCACATTGATTTTCACAACTTTTATGTAAAAACTTTTCGGCCAGTGAACAAAGGATTAGTGATGATAGCTAGATAAGGATAGTTAGTTCATTTGTTGTAAATTTAAATTTATACTAGTTTGTTACCCGTGCTATGCACGAATGTTTTTTTTTTTTTTTTAGATTTTTAATTTTTGTTTTTGTTTTATACCTACTTTGACAACATATAATAATATTTGAAGAGTTATATTTATTTGACAAATGAAATTGATGATAAAATAAGAATACCTGACAACTTAAAATAATCATTATTTTGTGTTTCATAAATGAATAATAAATATTATTAACAGATTTCTCAAATAATGATTACAATAACTTAAACTTAAATCCTTCAAACATATGAGACAACATATTAATGATTAGATAGGCAGTTTTACCATACAAATGGTAGTTCATTTATTTTTTTCAATTCAATCATAAATTAAATAAAAACGGGAAAATGTATATATAAAAATATTTTTTTAATGTTATAAAAATAAGTTATTTTTTTAAAAGAGCATAAAATGCAACTTTTTTTAATTATGATTTTACCGTATCATCAACTATTATTTTGATAACAAAGAAGAGTTGGATACTAATTTTTATTACTTTTTGTCAGGAAGTATCATTTTGACACTCTTAATCTGATGCGATTTATTGTATTCCGGTTACTTACATAGTTTGATAACTCAAACTCTTAATCTACATTCTATGGTTGCAGGCTTAATTTTTTCAATGAGTGAAATTTTAGGCGTCATTCAACGGAAAAAAATTAAAATTAAAATGTGTTATACTTATATGATAACAACGAAGCAATATAAAAAATATGTACTCACAACACAAGTGCACGTAAATTTTTTGAAAGAAAATTGAGAGTTAGAAATAAAAAATAGAGTGTGTCATCAAAATGGTATTATATAGTACTCTAACTTTTAAACCAATTTAGGAAATAATTATACTAATTTTTTTTTTGTGTGCTGCCACTAATTGGTTTAAACATAATGTAGGTTGAATAATAGCATTTTACACGTATTTGTTTCATAACACACAATTTTAATACATCACTTTTTTTGTTACTTATTTTAACTTGGACCAATTGCACGTATAAATTAATAACAATTTCAAAAAATATTTATATATACTATCAATTGCTCGTATCAATTAATCACAATTTCAAAATATATTTATAATTTGGTATAATCAACTATACATATCAATTAGAAATATTTTGATTTCCTGTAATAAATTATATATAATTCAATAGTAACTAATTTTTTAATTCATTAGGTATAAAAAAATAGCTTAAAGAAATATTCAACTAGCAGTACATTATATGTCACCTTAAAACATTATAATTTTGATATAATAAATAATAAGTATTATAAATTCATAAAATATAAAACATTAAGGTAACAAAAAAGAAATCTTCAATATATATATATATATATATATATATATATATATATATATATATATATTGCGAGGATTTGATGTTACTTCAAATTAACATTAAATTTTAATTTTGGGAGACATTTATATTTGAATTAATTTTGTGGTTACGTATCAATTTTTAAAATTAACATTAAATCTTAATTTAATCAAAAGATGACTGTTTTTAAATTTGCATTTATATTTGATTGAAGAATTTCATAGCTATCGAATTAACCAATAATATATTTTGTTTCCGTAATAAAATTATTAATTACATATGATCATTGGTACATTTAAATCTCAATCACAATCCTTGCCATTGTATTGTAATAGATTTAAAAAATAGATAAATACATTTATTTATTTATGATTATAATTTTAATATAATGAATATTATAAATTCATAAAATATAAAATATCAGGTAACAAAAAAGCAATCTTCAATAATATATATATATATATATATATATAATTATTTAAAAAATTATTTAATTAAACAGTATATTATATGTCACCTTAAAACATTATAATTTTGATATAATAAATAATAAATATTATAAATTCGTAAAATATAAAAAAATTAAGGTAACAATAAAGAAATCTTCAATATATATAGAAATATATTGAGTGCGAGGATTTGTTGTTACTTCAAATTAACATTAAATTTTAATGTTGGAAGGCATTTATATTTGAATTAATTGTGTGGTTACGTATTAGTTTTTCAAATTAACATTAAATTTTAATTTAATCAAAATATAACTTTTTAAATTTGCATTTATATTTGATTGAAGAATTTAATAGCTATCAAATTAAACCGATAACATGTTTTGTTTTCATAATAAAATTATTAATTCCATATGGTCATTGGTACATTTAAATCTACTCAATCACAATCCTTGCCATCATTGTATTAGAATATATTTTTTAAAAAAATAGATAAATGAATTTATATATTTCTAATTAAAAAGCTATGTGTATTTTATTTCAACGTTAAACGTATATAATTCAATATTTTGTCATCGGAAATAAATATTTTAATTTTCTCTAATAAACTATATATAATTCAGTAGTAACTATTTTTTTAATTCATTAGATATATAATTTTTTTTAAAAGAAAATATTTAGTTAAACAGTATATCGTATGTCACCTTAAAATATTGTAATTTTTTAATATAATAAATATTATAAATTCATAAAATATAAAAAAATTCAGGTAAAAAAAAGAATTCTTCAATATATATAATTAGTTTAAATAAAATATTTATTTTTTTATAACAACACTGCAAATTACACTTTTAGCCTGTAAATAATGAGCTAGAATAAAATTATAAAATTATTATATTAACCTCCTCTTAAGCGAAAAAAGAATGTTTGTAAATATGTTACTATTTCATTCCACCATCAGTAATATGATGTATATGAATTATAATAGACCATGTTTAAATATCAAAAATACATTTCCTTTAGCAAGTTAAGAGTATAAAGCAAACACGAAATTCAACATTAATAACAACAAATCAATGAAACATTGATCAATTTTATTTTCTTTTTTTTTTATTTTTTTATTCAATTAATTGTTTTAAATTTGACTGCTTATGTCTTATTTTCTAGATGTATAAATAAGAATATGAATTTTAAAAAATGATTATTCTTTTTTCAACTTTTAATTCGATTCACTGTATATATTTTGTTTTAATCATCTTACTCTTATGTTTTTTTAATTAGTATGAATTTATATAATTCAATTAAAATAATATAAATTAAAAATAACTTAACAATAAAAGATTCAAAATTTAAGGAGTTATTTCGTGCAATAAATATGACAAATGACAAATGTGACAAACAAATAACATGTACTACACTATTGTCACAAAATCAAAATAATGTGTGTGACACATATAGTTAGTGTCACTACTTAACAAGATTGACTAATAATGTAGTACTTAACAAATGTATGCCAATTACAAACAAACACAACACTGTGACATATTTACAAGATACACACTTCATTCATGTGAGTCATTTCAAGAAAAAGTGTAACATGTGATTAATTAATTTAAACTTAATTTTGAAAATTAAGTCGAATTAATTTTGGATTAATGTTTGTTCCAATTATATTAAGAATAAACAAATGTATTATTCCGTTTGTTTTTAAAAATATATTAATTTTAATTTGGTTGATAATCGAACCAAATAATTATGAAATATTTCCAAAGTCCGAGAAGCACGAGAAGCAAATTTATTTATGGATTTGTAAATTTATTATTATAAATAGATTATTATTGATTATAGATGCAAATTAAACTATAAACTAAATAAAACAAGCCTGCATCAAGAATTAACGGATAGTTTAATTTATTTGGGAAATAAAAAATAGATAACTCGTTTCTGCACACTCCTGCTCTTCTATCCGCTACTCTCATCTCTTCACTTCCCTTCTATCACTCTTCTCACTTCTGAGGTAAACATTCTTATTTCTTCACAATAATATTGGAAACAACCTCTGTTGTTGTCGTTTTTTTTTCTCTGTTTCAAAATTTGACGCTTTGTTTGTTGAATACTAACCAATTCAGTTAGTTTGTTACTTGGTCAGAGGTGGAATCGTTGGGTCTTAATGGGTCCCTTTTCACTATCCGTTATGGTTAATGACTCTGCCATTTCATTACCAGGTGGGTAACCCATTTGCTTTGTTGTTGTGTTGTATATATGTGTTTTTGAATTTGTGACATGGGTTAGTGGGATTATATTTATAAATGTGAGGTTTATCACTCCTAGCTACTTAGGGTTAGGGGTTGTGTGGAGGTTCAAGTTCAAATTGTGATGGCCAGTTACTTATGGTTGGTGTAAGAGGTGATTTTTCTTCTTTCATTTTTTCTTTTTGTTAGGATTATTATTCTATTGATGAGAATATTGAAGAGCTTATTAGTTTCACAATATACAAGTATATGTAGAGACAGGAGAAATGCACTTTAGTAATTTTGATTTTTGCTGCTCTTATTTGTTACGAGGATTTATGATATATTGAATCAAGTGGCACCATTGGAAACCAGAGGTTTTCTTAATTCAACATTTATAAGTCGGGATTATTTAGGATTATATTCGGGGAGGGAGTAAGAAAATTACGGATTGTACTGTCCATGTTATTGATGGTCAGCGAAAAGGGAATATCATTTTTACATCTAAACTTAAGTTGTTATTGGTTAGTGTATTTGTTATTTTAGCGCATGATTTAGCAGATAGATCTATAGGGTGAAGGGTGAGAGTCTCATGTTCATGTGTTATTTTAGCACTCTGTTTGCTACTGGTTTGTGCTATCTGCTTCTCATTTTGGAAGGATATACGGTTATGCAGATACTTGTACGAAAAGAAAGCAGAACTTACTTCTGAAAAATTCTTTTGCATCAGTTAGCATGGGAGATGAAAAGCCATTTGACTTCCTACGCATTTTATTTGGTAAGTATAAGATCTTCTTAGGTGTTATTCCTAGCGAAGAAATTTTATCAGTGTTGGTGTTCCATTGCAACAAAATATGATTTCGGTAGGTATTGTAATGCCTGTTTAGTTTGTTTACCAAGTTTTTCTGTGATTTGGAAACGAAACATAAAACATTCACTGCCTACATATATTCACTTCTGTGATTTGCAAATAATTATTAAGGCCTTGTTAAGTAGAAGGCGGACCAACGCTAAGATGCTATCCCCCAATTCTTCATATATGAAGTGAAGAACTGAAATTTTGCCCCTCTAAAATAGTATTTTACCTTTTTGCTAAGTTGGTAAACAATACTATATACTTGATGGGTTTATTACATTTCAATCTTTCTGATGAGCTAGATGAAATTTGCAGAGGGCGTTATTGCAGGAGGTACAGCTGGAGTTGTTGTTGAAACAGCTTTATACCCAATCGACACAATAAAAACACGTCTGCAGGCAGGTTTTTGTGACAAAAATTGTAATGAAGATTAAGGGTTGTGCTTTGCTGTGTATTTTACTGATTACTGTTTGATGCTGAAATCTTGAATATGATGCCAAGTGATAAGGCTTTGCATCAGTTTTAGCTAGGCATGATTCTTGACAGAAATACTGTAAAATTTTATTTTGGCATTTAAGATGTCTCACATTCGCAAGGAATATGGCCCAAATATCTCTTATAAGACTTTGGCAATCCTCCTTCTTTGAACAAGTTTTTGGGGGTGAGTTAGGCCCAAATACCTCTTATAAGACTTTGGCAATCCTCCTTCTTTGAACAAGTTTTTGGGGGTGAGTTAGGCCCAGTCTATTTCTAATGGCCCATTTTGTTTGCTTCTGTGATTTTTGGAGGGGGGTGTTGGAAAGTTCCATGTCGATTGCCTCAATTGATGGGTGTGATTTATTTACTTATTGGTCGAGTTCATTTAATGCCAATTGCTTTTAAGATGAAATCTAACAATGAGGAAATAGGAAAGCTTTAAAAGTTTCTTCAAGCATTTGATATGTATGGAATACTTAGTTAGTTGATTTACATAATAGAATGGACTTTTCTGAATTTGAATAAAATTTTCAATATGCTAAATGTGGGTTAAAAATTTAATTTGTGTTCTTCACGGCAATTTTGGGTGTGCTTTTAGTTTATGACCACTGACCATACAATTTTATGTGTGTTTGTGTGTGTGTATGCATGTATGTCCATAGTATGTTGTGTTGACATAAAATGTGCTGATGATATAATTTTTTCCCTAGGCTGCTCGCGGAGGAGAAAAACTAATATTGAAGGGCCTTTATTCCGGATTGGCAGGGAACCTTGTTGGTGTCTTACCGTGAGAACCTCATGGATAGCATGATGTTTCAAACATTCTAGGTTTTTATGTTAATTAGAAATTTTGAAAAACCCAATCATCTTTGAAAGAAATCAGAAAGTTGTTGGCATGCTTAGTAAATTTATTTCCATGATTCATTGAATTTCTGCTCAGTGACCTAACTCAAGAGACTTGCGTTTTGTATGAAGGTTATTTGTCGAAGAAAAAGAAAACTTGTATGAATTTCTAAATTTTAACTGCAAAATCACATTGTCAGTGGTTCTGGCAGTATGCCTTGAAAAAAGGGAGCCATTGTAGACTGTAGAGACATGAAGTCAAATAATAGTGTTGTTAGTAAAATGTGACTTAACTCAATTTTTTGGAATAAGCAGGGCTTGTTTGTTTATGATATAAATAATCTGGTATGTACTTGCCTTTGGAATAAGAGATTGATAGATCCTTCCAAGACTGGATATTGAGTTTTCTGATTAAGGTTATTAAGGGTTTGTTTGAAAAAGTAGTATCATTAGAAGTAACTATTTATTTATTGTTATGCATATTCAAAGCCAAAAAGAGTTTTTTTTTAACCTCACAAATTTATTGAAGTGATTTTCACAAGTTTTCATTTCATGCTTATCAGGATATGAATTCATGAATCACATCTAGGTTCTTTCCATCACACCCTTTTGTTGCTTTTAAATATGCAGGGCATCTGCTTTATTTGTTGGAGTTTATGAACCTATAAAGCAGAAATTGCTGAGGGTATTTCCTGAACACCTGAGTGCTTTTACTCACTTGGTAAGATACTTCTTATATAAACATTGATATGAAGATATTGGTGTAAATTCATGTTAAGAATTGATAGTTAGGAAGATTAGTTAGAATTATAATAAGATCTAAATTATCCAATTCAGATCAGAATTAAGTTTCATTTTTTTATCCCTTATTTTTCTCCTGTTTTCTCCTAAATTGTTGCAGATTGGTTGACATTTCCTAATCAAACTCCCACTTTATGTTCTAGCATTGCCTGACTCCATATGAATAAGAGAAAAACAAAAGTATCATCTCTTCTCCAAATATTACAATTGGCATACGAAAATTTAAGTAAATTAAGGACCTGCTATTGCTTTCAAAAGTCTGAATTCTGGCCAATTATGGTCCTCTGGAGCCTCTGGCATTTATTTGGTGTATTGGAGTTGATGCTCTGTCTATTTTATCATTATTTTGTTGCTGGCATACACTTCTCTTGATGTAAAATTTTCATTCTTATGGGGATAAAATCTTTCAGTGTTTTTCAATTTCATTAGACTGCAGGTGCCATAGGGGGCATTGCTGCTTCATTGATTCGTGTTCCAACCGAGGTAAATAAATTCTCTTATTTGTAAAAATGACATTACCATGGTTAAAAACTGTTTCACTGGACAATTTCATATTTTTACATGCTCCTCAGGTTATCAAGCAACGAATGCAAACTGGCCAGTTTACTTCAGCTTCTGGTGCTGTTCGCTTTATTGCTTCTAAGGAAGGCTTTAAAGGATTTTATGCTGTATGAAGTTCACCATCTCTTCCTTTTAAATTTTTTTGATAAATTTTATTCTCCATGTCTGCAATGATATGCTAAAATGTTTCTTTGGTGTTGATCTTTGAAATCACAGGGGTATGGATCTTTTTTGTTGAGGGATTTACCCTTTGATGCTATTCAATTTTGCATCTATGAGCAGATTCGAATAGGTTATATGCTTGCGGTAAATTCTCAAGTTCTATCTTTATGTGTTTTAGAGACACTTTTGTTTTGGTATTTTTTTTTGCCTGGCACAAATTTCCATTCCTATTCTCTTTTTATATTTTTGAGCCTGAAAATACTTTAGGTTTCCTTCCTATACATTGAAACTGAAAGGTCAAGTAGGAGAACAATAAGGATGAAAATGACTATTTATTGTTTAGTTTTCTTTGACGAAGAATTAGTATTTTATGGTCTGATGTAAAATGGATTCACTGTAGTAATGGCAAGTAGTGTGTTTGTCAAAATTCACATTAAAAAAAATCTTGACCAGGGAGAGGGAATCTGACAATGACATGGGTGAAAGCAACAAAAAGATATATCAGCAAGAAGAGGAAAACTGAACAGTATTTGATGGTTTTTCAATACAAGTACTAATCCATATTTATAGGCTAAACTTATTAAAGGAAAGACAGATTGGTGATGTTTGCTCCTCTATTTCATTTCATGATTGGTGCAACTTAAATTCCTTTTTGCTAGGCACGAAGAAATCTGAATGATCCAGAAAATGCAATTATTGGTGCTTTTGCAGGTAAATGTGTACCATTATGGGCATATCGTTATACATGTACTATAGAGTAATATGAGGATATACATACATATTGAGTTTCATTTCTGATAACTATGATGACTTTATGCTTTAGGATGAGTTTTTTTTTTCTTTGCGCGAGGTATTTAAAAGTCAGTTTTTTATCCTCACCATGTGAATTAATCTTGTAAGGTGTATGGTAATTTGACACAAATAGGCTTTACTGTTTACAATTAGTACCATGTATCTAGTTAATTTTCTTTGTAAGGTGCCAGTTGCATGCCTTCTCTATCAAATGCTTGGGTTATCAGTTGAAAATGAACCAAAAAAGGGGGCTTACGGGGAGTATCTCAATCTTATTTCTTTTGGTCTCCTGATCTACATGATGCTTTCATGTCAAAGTACTGCATTACTTATTCTTGCCCCCACTGAATGCTATCAAGAACAAATTAAGATAATGAGTATAAATTGTGTTATAATATATCTTATTCATGACATTGATATGCGTTTTTAACTCTTATTGCTTCCATAGATTATGCAAACTCATCTTGTGTAGTGAATCACAATCACCATGTTATGTCTCCCAGAGGACAAAGTGGGCACCACATCATGGAATGAATGCTTGAGTGGTGTAGTTTTGTGACTGAGAAGAATGTTAATAATCTAGTATCCCCAGTTCTATATCTTCATAAAACTCTTGGGTTTGTTACATTGGAGAAATTAATAGGCAATAGCAAAATAAAACTGAATATTGATTTATTTGGTAATAAGCTACTCATTTTATATAAAGTATCTGCATGATTGAGTAGGCGAAACTTACACCTCCAAAATTTCAGACATGGGCAACTGTTACCTAACATATGCTTACACCCAACCATTTGTAGCTTCTATTATTTTTAATTTTCTATTTATATTTTTTTGAGGGGGAGGGAAAATAGGTTCATGGTTAAATGAGGATTCTTGGAGGTATAAGTTGCTTTTTGTTAAGCATTATTGCAATTTGCAAGTCCAACTAACCTTGCGTTGAAATGTGACTAACTGCCTTGTTTCTTGTAGGTGCACTAACTGGAGCTATAACTACCCCCCTTGATGTCATCAAGACAAGGTTAATGGTTCAAGTAAGCAGTAATCCTGTTTCCCTTTTTTAATCTTGTTTTTACAACTTAGACATCTACATACAACCACGCACATACGATACCTTATGTATATAGATACCTTATGTATATGGATAATCTAGAAGCAAATCAATAAGAATATTCAGTGTGAATTATCAAGCCATTCATAAGGTCCTATTTTCCTCTTCAAGGGATCTGCGAACCAATATAAGGGAATCGTTGACTGTGTTCAAACCATTATTAAGGAAGAAGGACCTCGTGCCTTTTTGAAAGTAAGGGTTTTCTGTTTTTTCCTCCATACATTGTAATGTAGTTTGAGTGGTAAAGTAGCATGATCCAAATGAGGGTTGCAGCTACATGGCAAAAAAAATTTTAATGCTTATAAATTATATATTTGCTGCAGGGTATTGGTCCCAGAGTACTATGGATAGGCATAGGTGGTTCAATATTCTTTGGTGTCCTTGAGAGTACAAAACGTTTTCTTGCTGAGAGACGCCCTACACTACCCCAGAACACATACTCAGAGAAGAGCAAAGATTAATAGTTTTTGTCGTAGCCTCTTACTTTTTTCTTTCTTTTTTTCAATTCTCCCCTCAGTGCCTTTTTCCAAGTGCAATAATATTTTCTTAAATACAGTATACTCTTAATTTTAAGCGTTGAGAACAAAATTGTATCTTGATTATTTCCCTTCCTGCTTGTGCTTGTCCGTGGGCTGTAATTCTATAACATTGTTCTATGTTGGCCAACTGCTAAAATGATTTTTTGTTTTGAATTTTGGGAAGCATAATATCAATAAGTATTGAGATTAGGATTCGTTGATTCTTTGGTGATTTATATTTAACAAAAATGTCCCATTTATTCTCTCCGCATATTTAGAAAAGCATTCATCTATTTGATACTCATTACTCAGTCCCTCTGCTGCCTTCGAGATTCGAGATGTGTAAGTATTTTTTGTTGTAAAATTTTAAGTGAAGCCGATTGTTTTTTATTTTGTCAAAACAAAAAGAATAAAAAAGTTAATTTAAATAGAAAACTTAACCTTCATTGGCATTGACTCAACTTCTCCGTCTAAGTATGTACTCCAATTGGTAAAGGGAGCGCACTTGACTCAGGGAAGGGTTCAATAGCATGACAGAAATTGCTTTTCTCAATTCATTTCATAAAAAATAAAAATAAAAAATACTAGTCTTTCAACAGCAAGCACACGCGTTTTATGGAAAACTAATACTCGAGAGATTCGACCCCATGAAAAACTTGAAATGGCATCACTCAAAAACACACGTTCTATGATAGGATAAACCTAAAGAAACCCAATGAGTCAATAAGTAGTTTTAATATTAGATGACTTTTGTATTATCTTTTTGTTATCGTTGAGTTTTATTTTACTTTGCTAAAAACAATAGATGATGCCACTTGTATGGTTGGTATCTTTTGTAAATCCCTATTTAACATTGGGTATGCATCATCAATGAAGAATATCTGAATTGTTATTTTATCTTCTTCATAGCTTTTCTCTAGTCTTTAATGGTGTTTTCTTAGGAGTGGAACTAGTGTAGCTTCTAGCACTCTAAATTCTTGAGCAAAACTAAGTCTGCCTATAGTTTGTGTGAAAACAGTTTATGTGTGAAAACAGCACTAGGCATGAGTATTTTGTCGATATGATTGGAGCATGTATGTAAAACATGGCAAATAGATTTTTTATATTGATGTACAGGAACTATACATTTTGGAGGGGGAAAAAAAGAGGAAAAAAGAAAACAATGGGGCATTCTATTCTACTAGCCTCAAAACCGACAATAAACTATCCTCTCCCTGCAAAAAAAATGGAGAAAACCAAAACTAGAATGGTGTTTTACAAGAATGAGCTATAAATACAGTTGGCCTAATATACAACCATCAAGCATTTACTCAACCAAAAATTATACTTCTCACTTTCACCAAGTAACCATCCAATTTTCATTTGGTCAACACTTAAGGTTTCTGCTTGCCATCTTCAATGCTTGCAGCAATATTCCCTAATCAATGGTTCAAGGTCAAGAACCAACTTCCTGTCCATCGTGATTATCCAATCATTATGATGATCTACAGTAGAAACTTTCACATTAAAGGGAGGTAAGCTCCACCATGACCCTTCCTCAGAACTAGTGGTGCTGCATTGTCAGCGACCTTATCCATTTCTTCTGTACATGCATCAATGACATCCCCAAATCCAGTTGCCACTGTAGCCAACTGCATCCGCAACTTCAAATCCCTTGTTCGCTTCAGTAAGCACCTGAATGATCTTCCTAAATATTTAGCCCATTCAGCTGGCAATCCTCCCCCTGTGAGCCAGACAGAGAAATGGGATTGGTCCCCTCTGGCGGCAACTTCAGCTCTATAGAACCTAGCTAAATCAATCAGCATTGAAGGCTGAAGAGGTAAAACTGCCACAAATTCAGCCACAAACTCCTCCATTACTTCAGGTTTAAGCATCTGATTCCAGAGTACTAAAGCCCACTCACTTGGCTGGTTCAGGTTATAAGCTTCAGCTACAATCAGAGCTTCTTGAAATCGAGACTGCTCAACTAACGCTCGTCTAGCATTGGTTTCTGATCTATAAAGCCATTGGAAGTCTGGCATTCGTATTTGAAGGGACAGAAGGGAAGCCTGAGCACAATCCTTACGTGTTTTGTTGCCAGCATCGATTGAAGAGTGAACTTCAGCAGCTTCAATGAAGTAGCGCATGGAATCCAACAAGTCTTCATTCTGGTCTTTGTTGTAGCGGTGAAACCACTGCTCACATGACTGCTCTGCACGTGACTCTAAAAGAGCTGCCGTCTCATGTTTCATATCAAAATGATTGTAGACCTGTACAGAACACAAAATTATAATCAATAAATTGTCACATATAGTTGAAAAGCCACTGATTTTATTAATTTGTGACACAAGAATTACATTCTCTAATCATGCTTTTATAAGGGAACTACCCCTAAAATAGTGAAACTATGACTTAAAAATAAAAAAGGAAAAAAGATAAAAAGAATAAAGATGATAAAAGATCAAATAAGATAATGATGGATCCCCTAGGATAATTCTGTTATTTACAACACATGTTAATCTAGTTTCTTTGCTTCATCCTAAAATAAATTAAACTTTGTTGATTTTGAGCAAAAGAGAACCAAGAATTAAAAAAGGAGAAAAAATTTCTAAGCATGAGGAACAAGCAACTTGTCCACTTTAAAGTTGCTACTTGAAGAAAGCTATTAACTACAGACTATGCAATGCCATACAATTGATATGGGATAACAGTAAACTATTTCAATAATCCGAGTCATTTAAAAAATAACAATTAGACTATGAATGGCTCAAAAAATGGCATACACTAGACTAAATTACTGTGAAACAAAAAGGTATCGACTTATTCAATAATATATTTACATAAATAAATTGTATGTTAGCAGCAAACAATCATTAATCTATATATTCATTTATTGTATGCTAAAAAAACAACATAGTTGATATTATAGCAATATTGAAAAGAACAAACCATGGCAAATGCATCAAGGTCATTGGGGTTGAAATGCTTCAAGGATGTAAGAACAGCCATTCGAAATCCTCTGACAGCCTCAGCAGTGCCAGTGTTTGTGTCTGCAGCAGCAGAATACTTCTGAAGAAGAAGATCCAACTGACCGTTTTCTATAAGAATGCCAAGAATGAAATTGAGAGCATAAAAATTTCCAACTCCAGTTATCAAGCGAGCCAAACATGGAAAATCACCCTCCAAGACATAAGCATCAACCCTAGTTGCAGCAAGGGCCACAAGAACATCAACTCCATCAAGGCAAGAAGATGATTTGTAGAAGTGGTGAGACAGAATAAGAAGCTCAACCTAAAAATGCCAATTTCATGAGGCAAAACAGTGTCAGCTTCAAGAAAAAGGAATAACTCAGCCAGAAACATTAAGATATTTTCTCTACTTATATTTATTATATCCATATTACGGCTTCCAATAAGACAAAGGGAGAGGAGCATTGTAAACAATATCATTGACTGTCAAGCTGTCATTGGATAAAGGAACAAATATTGAAAATAGGATCTTGTAAGAATGGCTAGGGCACTAAAGTGTGTGGTGTAAGTGGTCATCTAACCTCTTACAATTTATGCAAGATTTAATGATTATGCTTTGTTTATCTCACTCTTATAATAAACTAAGTCTCTCACTTGGCATGTCCTGTCTGTCTGTCTCTCTCTCTCTCTCTACACACAGATAGGTCTATTATTTCTACACCTGAAAGTCTTCCAGGCACCAGCTAATTATGGGTCAATTATTGGTTAATGGACTAGCGATCTTTTTTTGGTTAGAAAAACATAATTAGTTTGTAAACCAATTTTTAAAATGTGGGTTTGGACACTTAACCCCAAAAGCTAGTTCATAAGGTGAGAGTTGTCCTCCACTTATATACTCTATCTTGGCACTATCTTTAGCCGATGTGGGATTTGGGTTTTTCCCAATACACCCCCTCACACCCAACACTTTTGGACTGGGTTCGTGGATAATATGGTGGGTGGCCTGATTAATGGATCTAGGATAGACTTTTATACCATCTTAAAATGTGGATTTTAGCCTAACTCAGCCCCAAAAGCTAGCTTAAAGGGTGAGGGTTGTTCCCCCACTTATATCCTCTATCTTGGCCTTGTCTCTAGCCAATATTGGACTTGGTTTTTTTCCAATATGGGCATGTCCTAGTTGTTTGGACCAGTTTTACTGGTTTTGGCAGGAATTAAAAAAATGGTAAATTGAAATATTTGCTACACTTTGACATTAGGGTGGTTTTAAGGATATCTCTTAACATAAGCAGTGGCCGGACAAGATTAGGTGCTTGGCTTCCACATGGTGTAAAGCGCACGACCTTTTCAAAGGTTGTCCTCACAGAGATGTTGAGGGATTGAGCAGCATTGCTACATTCTTGTCATTTGTTGCTTCTTTATTTTTTCTTTTCCCTGTTTTAAAGAGGATTTCTTACTCTCCTTTCCCTTTGTAATATTCTTTTCATCATCTTAATAAATTTCTTCTTTAATTAAGCAAAACAAGAACAAGAGGGATCACAATTGACTACATTTATCATCTTAAAACCAATATGAATTAGAATTTCCCCACCAGAACCCAATTTTAATTCACCATTTTCTGGACATAATAGTGGAAAAAAATTGCAAGGCCGACAACTATCAGCATGATACCTCACACGCATGTGGTATTTCTTGTCCAGTAATCACCAAACGCATTAAAGCATGTCCAATTTCTGGTTCAGAGGGACAAAGCTCTGCCCACTTCAAGAAGTCCGAAAATCTCCACAGCAATGGAGCAGGCCCTTCCTCCTTCTGTGAATCCATATATCCTCCACGATGTGCAGCCAACACACCCTGGCAATATAAATAGTTAAACATAGCAATATAGTTCTATGAACCCTTATTAATGTCACAAAATTATGTCTAAATACGGTTGTTTAACAGACACCTGCATAACTGACACTACATGTCAAATATGAAAGTGTAAATCAAAATGACACCAATTTACATATCCTGATTAATATCTATATTCAATAGATAGGCAACAAGCCTACAAAAAAAAATCATCTATGATCAGGAGGGATGTCTAACACATTTGTCAATTACCACACACCATGGCATGCAAAAACATTACTAACTAGAATTGAAATAAAATGATGAACCAAACCTTTAGAAAAGATTCTGCAAGTATTTGAGCAATACTTGCCGCTGGCATTGGATGAGTCTGAACCAGAAAGTTGGCCTCCTCAAAGGAATCTTGTGCTTTAAGCGAAAGCAGCTGTAGTAGTTCAATTGGTTGCTTGTTGAACCCCTCAAAAAATGAGAGGCCCAAGGTGTTTGCAGCTTTTATAACTGCTATTATTCTCTTACACAGCCCACGCCCACTGCCTTCAATAAAAATGGTCACCAAACTCTCCAAAACCTAGCATTGCATGTTCACAATAGTGTATTTATACACATTATAATCAGTAGAGAAACAATTTGTAATAACAGCAGGGAGGGGGGTCCAGTGGACAACTACCTGCAGCGGGTCAACATAGTGCTTATCATTCATTATACCGTATGACTGCATAACTGAACGCACTTCCTCATCAAGCATTGGCACTGATACATTGCTAGGAGGTGTTGAAATAGCAGCAAGCTTCAAGGCTGCATCAACAAGTCTAAACTCAGATGGTATTTGCCCAGGAGAGAATTTATACTGTAGTTGCTTGGCGGCCACAATTTGTCCAAATTCCAATAAGGAAAGTACAGCCCTTTCTAGCTCTGCTGTTCCGACCCTTTCTTCCCACCTAGAAAAAGACATTTCCACTTTTATGTTTTCCTCTTGCAGCTG
Organism: Glycine max; assembly: GCF_000004515.6. NCBI lineage: Eukaryota > Viridiplantae > Streptophyta > Magnoliopsida > Fabales > Fabaceae > Glycine > Glycine max. The sequence goes on from NC_038241.2 coordinate 37,211,221, forward strand.
CAACTCATTCTTTAAACCAATAGTACTAGAGCCATCATCAGTATCAGCATTTTTATCTGTGGATTCAAGAGGTGGGCGCCTTGATGCCATGTATCCTTTGGCCCTTCTTTTTGTCTTCATATTCCCAGCAAAAGTAGTTGAAAGACCAGCATCCATCACTTGATTCTTGTGGGGGATTTGGTTATTTTCCCTGGACTCGTATTTTTCTACAATTCTACTCCTCATTGTATTTATATGGTTGTCCATCTTTGCTATTATACTAGCAGTTCGATCAATAATACTGGAGTCGTTCTTGATACCACTCTCCCTGGTGGAAAAGGTAAAATTGAAATCTCCTTCACTCTTCACCTGAGTCTCAGACTCAACGGCCAGGAGCCATACTTTGGTTTCAATTTCACGCAGAAGTTGCAATGGACAGACACTGAAAAATTCAGTTAAGTTTAAGTAAAGATAATAACTAAAATTGAAACAGAAAGTAAATTCTTGAATATGTTCCATACGGATTGGAAAGACTTATCATCCCACTCAGCCATTGCAGAGAAAGCAATAAAAGTTCATGAAGCTCCCTCGCAGGAAGATCTTTCTCCACAGCTTCGGCATGTTTAAGAAAAAATAACCCAGCCTGCAATCATTACCAAGACAAAATTTCAGCATGTATCTTTAGCTGAACATTGACTGTAGTACTAGAAAGTATAAACCAAACACACTTGAAGAGAAGGGAAGGAATATCTGATGAATAGTGTGTGGCAGTGGCTCCATAAAGCAACCCTCTCTTCTGGCACATCCCAAAGAAACTCCTTCCATTCAGCTACCATAGATTCAGCCTACCATTTATGAAAAGGGGCAGAGAAAGATGAGGGTAAAGGGTTGAGGAGAAATACACAAACTATCAACTAAAATTGCTAAAAGTCGTCAAAGAAAAAAATCATTTAAAATGACAAAGAAATTATAAGCTCCACCAGAGCTCAGATTTACAGCAAAATTAAGATAATTTAATACTCAAGTTGAATTTATAATATTTCAGTAATGTCCTATCTTCTATCTTTAAAAAGTGAATTTTGTCAACAAAAACTCCTCGTTTTCAACAAAAGAATTTGCCATCCAATTGATCAAATGAAATGATCATCTGCACAAGAATTTATTAAAACAAGATACTTACAGTATGAGTCAAACTGACATGACAAATCAATTGTACAATTCGTTGCAAGTATCAGAACAGAATCACGTATAAAAGATGCAGTCATTAAGAGACATTTTCATAATCCTAAATTTTCAATTGGCAATAGTCTGTATTACAACGAGTTTTATCATGCCCACCAAAGAAAAATTAATTAATCTAATATGAAGTTTGACAGACCAAAATTATAATTATTAAGAGACAATATGATTACGAAGAGCAGTCACTTCAAGTGTCTGCAGTAATATCAACATGAGTTGAAGAAACCTTGAATTATTTACAATGGGGTTCTCTATAAACCATTCAATTGATTAAGGTTTTTAATATCGGCTCAAGACTTCCCCTCAGTTAATATTACAGGTCACAAACAGGTTTACAACCTTTAAGTATTACCTGAGATTCAGTAACATGATGCGTAGCAGATTTCCAGGGTGCACCATTGGCCTCCAACTGCTTGGCCCAGTTCCTTGCTTGCTCCCAGTGCCTATTATTCTCTAGTGCAGATAAGAGTGAAGCATCATCTGAAATTTCATCACCTAAATGCAACTCATTATCTTTACGAAGTAAAGGCTCTGCTAAATTAATTTTCCAATAAATCCTTCGATAGTATGCTGCAGTATGTCCACCATCACCGAAGTCAGTAGCAGCAAGAAGTTGCAGTAAGCATCTTTTTTCATAAGGAGATGGGCAGGTTGAAAGCACAGCATCAGCAGCTGTTGAAGCAGTAGAACTAATCCATGATGCCCCAATCTGCGCCTCTCTTCCTACATTTTCCTGTAAGTAGATTGGTTCTTCCTTAATTCGTGCAGAAAAGGAACCCAAATGTGCAGAAGCCTCTGAGAGGCGCATTTGCGAAAATGCCTGAAGAAAAGATAAAAAGAATTTACACATTGGCATGTTACAAGGGGATGAAGTGTAATTTACCCTGAAAAAAGAAATACTGAATGAAAGAAAGTCAAGATACATGTGTAAAACACAATCAGACACTGGCACTTAAAACCAAGACCACTTTTTATAGAACTTAGCTAAAGATGCAGCAGCACATAAAAAAGAATCAATACTGTATTCAACAATAGACACCTGAGGAACATGGTATACACTAAATGAACAGATAAATTTTGAATTAGTTGGCTTACTTGAAGAGCGCGGATGAATGGAAGCAAGGGGCATGATGGAAGGAACATCTCGAATGCCCTTAGCAAGGGCAAGAACAATTGTTGTTCACAAAGCACTGCAACCATCTTTGAGAGAGAAGCAGGCCCTTCATCGGAATTACTAGGAACATTAATGCATCCAAAATGTTCTATTTTTCTATCATTCTCCATAGTTTTACCTTGGGAATCAAATATTTTTTCACTTATAGAAGAGCTAGAGATGTCAGATATTGCAGAAGCAGAGGAGTCTAGTGAAACAGGAGTTATTAGCCGTCGACGTTTAGGACTCTGCCTATTGTAATGAAATGTAAGTACTCTGTCACCGACAGGCAAGGCATTAGTAGCATTTACAGCTGCTCCAACATTGTCTGCAATCTGGGAAGCGATATCATTCACCTTAATGGATGAAGTTTCTCTGCCCACAGATAAAAGGTATTGAGTTTCAAACATTTAATCATTGAAATCTATGCACATGTTTGAGTGCATGTGGATCAGTTAACACTGGTATAAGACACAAAACGCTTAGACCTTTAACAATTCATCATATAATGTGAATTTTCAGTCCAATTATTGAATTATACAAATACAACAACCAAGTCTTTTCTACTACGTGGAGTTGGATAAAATATGTTGCTTGTCTTTCCAATTTTTTTTAAAAATTGGACACAAATAAGCATGAAAAACTAAATATATTGAATTTGAATGCTAGTTTTAACATGTGCTGATGCAATACAAAAAAATTTAGAAGAATGTAAAATTCCATGATATTCATGATGGAAATTTTAATTCAACAGTGGATTTTGCGAGAAACCCATCACATAAAAAGAATAATTCCTGCTGTTTGTAAGATTCAATTTCATTCAAGCTGTTACTTTATCCTAAAATATAGATAAAAAGACAGGCAGATTTTGCCTACTATAACATAGACTACTTTTAAACTCAAGCTCAACATAATTAAATCACACAAAACTCCAAGCTCTTCACATCAGAAATGGCTATATATAAATATATATACATATATATAACATAACCAGGTTCACACTCAAGCTCAACATAAATTAAATCACACAAAACTGCAAGCTCTTCACATCAGAAATGGCTAAATATAAACATAACCAGAACACAATTATGAAATTATCATTTTACTTATATACAGTCCCAGTCACCTTGCTGCAGTAATTTCCAACCAAACTGTCAGGCATGACAATGAAGAGACATCAAGGAAACATGAAGCAACCATTGCCAATATTGACCATGACAACTCTTTTGCTTTCCTCAAGAGAGCCTCTCCAGAACATTTTTGCTTTTCACACTCTGCTAATATTTGGAAGAGTTCAACTGGAACACCCATGTTTTCATCAGGAAAGGTTGTTTCACTGCCTTTCTCCAGTGAATCCAAGAACAATACAGTGCTTGCCTTTTTCTTTGACTGCATTGCTCTCAAAACTGTTAACATATGAAGTCGGAGACGCAGATCACTAAACTCCTTTGATGCCTAGCATTCACAATCACAAATAAATTCAAAGTGAAACAGTTTCACTTTGGCATATCATATATATGATTCAAACTTTATGATGAGTTAAGATAAGGAACGGAACTCACCACTTGGACTACTGTATCAAATGAATATCCTCCAATCTGAGCTTCAGACAAAAATTCAATCTGACAGGAGCCAAAAAAAAAAAATAAGATTATAATTTGAGTAGTTAATAAAAGAAACAGAAGTAGAAACATACCCAGTCATTGTCTCTAGCTAATACAGCAAGGTACTTAGTACTTAATGGAAGCTGGTGCAATCTACAAAAATTTGTTACCAAAGTCCAGTTCTGACTAGCAGCCTTTCGTTGAGATCTTAACTCATTTCCATCACCATTTCCACTTAATAGCCATGACCCATATGTTTTTCCATCAACCAACCGAGGAAGGCTAGCCTTTTCCAAATGGTGCAACACAAGCATAAGAGCTCGTGAAGGTTGTTTACTTACAGTCTCAGTACCAGTTACAGGAGAATCCTTGTGCAAATATTCATCAGCTAAAGCTCGAGCAAGAGATTCTGTTACATCACCTTCATGGGATATTGCATGAAACACAGATCCCTTAGGTGATAATTGCCTGAGATTTTCATTATTTTCACTTGATTTGTAGAACAGAGATATCCGTTTTAGCACAGCAATATCAGCGTGCAGTTTGTTGGCTGATAAACCACATAGCTCCATAAGAAAAGCACACGAAGCAACAAGCATGGAATCCTCAAAATGCATAATAGCAATTGGCAAAACCTGAGAATTTTAAGAAAAGTTTTCAATCTTCCATTCAAAACTTCAATGAGATTCATATCTTTCTTTTTTTATTTTCGTGAATGAAAAATTACAAAATCAAGCAAGGAACCAAACATGTTAATATTAGGAAAGAATATGGGAGAATATCAAGCATCAAAATCAAAAGAAACCCTAAGATGTAACATAAAATTGATAGAAGACCAAATGAATAGTTAAAGTATACAATCATTCATATCCTTAACCAAACAGCTTAAACATTTAGGTCCATAGGTTCTTCACAAGGTTCGATAGCCCCAATGGCCAAGTGATCAAAAGCTGATCCTTGCTGCCCATATTTGTCATAATTCAACTAACCTATAGCATAAATTAAAATGGACTTATGTATTTTCCATGCTTAAAGTCCAAAATACTCTTATAGGGGCATTTTAGAGATATAAACTACTCATATGGCCTTTTTAAACTTTTAGGTTGAATTTGTTCTTGATAAACAGATCATTTAGAAGCTGGTCTTGGGAGTTGGGAGTATTGCCAATTATGAACATTATCATCAATACAAGATTTTTATGTTGTAAAAGAGCAAGCATTTTTCAACATTTGCACATAATGCATTGATTTGTTTTAATTTGATCTCTCATTTCAAGTACATAACCAGAAAATCTATTTAAAAACAAAAACAAGAACTCACAGATGAAAGTAGAGTCTCTTCACTTTGTCCTAGTGGTGAGAGAAGTGTCTGAACATCTGATTGAATGTTAGTTTGTCCATGAGCTGAAGTACTAGATTCCCCTTCTGACTTCAGATTTTGAATTCTATGGCCAAGAATTTGGTTAAAAGCAGCCAATGCCCGTCCCCGATGTAAAAGATGCTCAAGCCCCAATCCATTTTCCTGAAAAATCAATTCAAATTACCAACACACAGTATAAAAATATACTTAGAATACAGCAAATTGCATATTTGCACTTATAGCAGCAGATAGAGAAGAATATTGTATATTAGAGTTAAGTTCCTAAAAGCATAAATAATAGTTAGCCAGAATTTTTTATTGGAACAAGTTGGCATGGTTAATGACTTTTCGATAGATGGGTGGTCCCAGACAATTTTGACTTATCCAACAACTACAGAATAATGCAAAATTCTGGCAGAATTGTCTTTTTTTGTGCTTGTGTGTGTTTACTGCGTAGCATTGCTTTCAAAAATATTTGATTAGGGAAAAACACCTTTTACGGTCAAGAAAATTGTCACATAATTAAGTCTGACAGCACAAACCAGAAACTGCATAGAATTCAATTGAGAGGATACTCATAATCGGGTTCCTCACACTATTGTAATTGGAGTCTGTAGTACCAATAAAACTGCAAATACTATATAGCTAAACAAGCTTTAGGCAGTAAAACATTTCTTAGAAGTTTTCAAGAAAGAAAAATTGAGTACAAAAATGTTGAGTCAGACAATAAATCCTCCCAAACAGAGGCAAGGAAAATAAGAGAGAAACAAGCAATTAAATTCAATGCCCATACCTCAAGTAAAGGACCATATAATTCTTCTTCAATGTGTCTTTGGATCGTTGCCTCCCAGGAGATTGCATTTATCTCAGCATGTACATCAGCATTTATGAATAAATCAATGTCTCTGTGCAGCAAAGTTTCGCCTGTAGGGAACCCTGAAAATGATTGGCATCCAAGAGGACCCTGTAATGCAATGAAAACTACATAACGTGGATTGCTTACATATTACATGATTGTCTGTAACAACATACAAACTACATGACAGAGTAAGGTATTTATAACCAACCAGAAGGAGATAACAAGAGATTGGTTATGAAGCCATCCTAACAACAACACAGACTGGTATAATTTGAATTTAAATAAGAATCATGAAATCATATAGAAGAGGAGAATAAAACAGACCTGAACATAAAGCTGTATCAATCTGCGTATAGGCTTAGGAAACCAGCATGGAAGCATTTGTAGAAGTGAAGTATCACGACCAGTAGAGAAGAAGATGTCATCACGCCAATTAAGATAGTCGGATAAAGCTGCATTGCAATATTGTGATAGACAAAAATTGACACAAAAAAAAATAGGGTTAGTTTAAGTGTTCAAGTAACTTAGGAGAAGAGGATGGGGGGTCACCCAACAAATGAGGTTAATAGCTAACCAGTTTTTGCCTTAGGGACCAGCAAGGCCATTGTGTCTTGTCCAAGACATGCTCCAACGAGAGTGCGCCACAATGTGGGGAACTTTTGCAAAGTTGGCCTAAGGTTCTCCAATGTGCACTGGGCAGAGGAATAACTATGCCTATTTACACCACCACTATTTAAGCAGCTTTGAATCGGAACAGCAGCATGCATCAGGGTTGCCAAGGCTGCCATTTCTCCCCCTCCTTCAGCAATGTCATCGACTGTTCGAATTATTTCATCTAACTCCAGAACACTGAGGCCACTTCTAGGAACTAAATTACGTGACATTATCGATCGAGCATTGGCAAGTGAGGCCTCATATTCACACCCCTTAACTCTCGATAAGAGTAGCCATCTTGCCCATTCACAATCAACCTGTTGAGAAGCAATGTATCAACACGCAACACTAAAACGTTTTTAAAGCAAAGACATCCATGTTAACATAAAGATTGAAAGAATAGAGGTTGATTAAAATAATGAAAGGGAAATAAGGAATATTGAATGTCCACAACATTAAAGCCCCTTAAAAGTAACAAAAATTAATAAATAACATTGGGTCAATCCATTGGCTTTGTTTATACCCACATCAACCATAGATATGACTAAAGTGAAACTTATAAAAGTTTGGGTAATCCTTATCTCATGAGCTAGCTTTGGGGGGAGAGTTAGAACTAACCCATATTCAAAATGGCATCAAAGTCAATCATAGATCTAATATTGGGGCACCCTCAACTGCCAGTGCAATCTATTGGCCTCGAGGCTTTCCTATACAATATATAAAAAGGCTTAAATAAGTTTAGTTCCTATAAAATTAGTGTTTTTTTTTTCATGCTGGTCCTCTTAAATTTTTTTTCTTTTTTATCATTGTCCCTATTAATTGTTTTTCATTTTAGTCACTGACATCAGGTTCCCTTTTTAAGTCATAATTGATGATGTGGGTAGCAGAGGTTGCAAAACAGGGCAGAGCTGATGTTGCCTAAATAACAGGAACTAAAATGAAAACCTACTGATTTAAGCCTAGATCAAAAGTTTACAATTTTACAGGGACTGAAATAATGAGGTGAATGGACTGGGAGCCATGTTAGGGACTGTAATAAAATAAATAAATAAAAATTAATAGGGACACAAACAGATAAAAAAATTAAGAAGATTAAAACAAAAAACACATTTTGTCGATGGCTTAATATTCTCTAAAATCAATCAGGATCATTAGATCCTCTGTACATCTAGACATTAATCATTTGTTTTAATTTATAGGATCAATTATATTATTGTTTTCATTTTTTAGCACATAGAGATTCCAAGGAGATTATGGCTCCTGATTTTTAGGATTAGATTGATGTACAGGCTCAGTTTTCTCTTATTTATTTATTCACCCTCTATAAGAAAATCATTTTCCACACATTTTATAGGGACTAAAACTTTTAAGCTTTAAAAAGTCAGACCTACAATCTCCAAACTCAAGATGTCCAATCCTAGGTGCAAAGGCAAATCACATGGGGTTGAGTTGTGCCCAACATAGATTCAAGAGGCTTAACTACATAACACATGCAAGTCAGCGACATTAACATAAAGAAATAGAATTTACATGAATTCCTTCTAAGGTTAGTTTCTTATTTGGACTAGTGTGTGTCATAGAATTAATGCTAATGTCATATTTTAGATTGGCAACTATAAGGATCTTAGTCTCTTACCCTAACAATTGTAGTATGCGTGGTTCTAGTTCTTCTTCATCTGTTCCTACATTGTTCTGCTTCTGTCTGTTTACAGTGTATTGTTCAGCCTTTTGGGTGAATATAGGCCTGAGAAAGGTTCTTGGACTAATTTTTGTTGACGACTAGCAATAGTGGTTTTTGCCTTTATGGTAAAAGTAATATGACAAAAGTTTTATGGCAATGTACAATCTGTGTAAAAAAATTTCAACTGATTTTTGTTGATTGTCGTGTACATTTTGATTGGAATGTAACACTTGTATTTTAATGACATGTTATTGATTCAGTAACTGATTCCAGATAAAATTAAATGATCAGCTTCTGTTTGGTGTAAAGCAAAGTCATTTATAGAGGTTCTTAACAGATATTCACAGGGATTGAGCAGCTTTGCTCTATTGATGGGTTTTTTTCTGTAGTTTTGACTTTTGTTTTCCCTTTTTCCCTATGGAGGATCCCCAGTCCTCCATATTCCTGCTATATTTTTTCACTTCATCTTATGGAATTTCTTCTTTTATCAAAGAAATAGGTTACCTGAATTAGCAACTAAATTTGCATTATAATACCATAGATTTAATGAAGTTTGAAAACCAACCAAAAAATACGAAAGAACATAACCTACAAATTTCAGCGCATTAACAGCTTATGGAAGCATACTAGCATCGTGATTTGAAATAATAAAGACCAAAAACGACCAATCAGAATAACAATATCAAACAATGGACATAAAGAAACTTACAGCAGTTTCCTGTAATGCATAAAGTGAATCATTTTCGAGGGCCAAACGATGATGATCAAGGTAAAGGTCCAAAAGATTTGGCAAGTTATATTGTGCACAGTGATGTACAAATATTTTATGCAAAGCTTGTACAGCTCCATCTCTGACAGATGACATCTTAGTAAGATCATCCTCCAAGCAGATCTTATCTCTGCCAGATATGAAACCTGAACGAGCCAAGAGAGTTATCATCTCCAATGTCCCCTCCCAATATTCCTTCAAAAATATAAATCTTTTTGCAAGCTTTTCCTCCACAAGCATCCTCATCCACCCAGAACATATATCAGGTGAAAACCTATACATTTGGACATCTGGAACTTCCATAAATACAGAATCCAATTCTTCAAAAGAGCACAAGAAATTTCCATAATTAGAAGACTTCATATTCATATTGCATCCTAAAGATGAGGCAGGCTGTAAAAGATCCAAATTGAGTTGAAGGCTTCCAGCCGATAGGACATATGCAGGCATCAAGTCCAGCAGTCTAAAGACTTCCTTCCAGTGGTTACGGCAAACATGATATTCAAGTTGTGACTCCCACAATATAGGATTGTCCGAATGAACAGATTGATTCAATATCATCTGTACATGCAAAGATGAATGAATAATGAAAAATAAAGTTACTATAGATAAGGATCTTTGTCCTTGAAGAGATATAGACATTAAATTAATGACTAAGAGCAGTACCATGACTGAATACATCAATAGGGGGAAGCAAATTTTCATCACAACTAAAATTTTAATTCAAAGTATAGAAATCTTTGATTTGAAGTTCAAATCAAAACAACCAGAGCATCCAGAAATAGATCTTATAAAGGTGCAAATTGGCGGACTAATGGACTTCAAGAAACAAATAGACACATGCATATCAAATCCAAATCTCTAAGAGGGCATAGGCACTTTTGCTTCCAACCTGATCAACAGAAATGTCACACTCATAAGAAACCAAAATTTAAAAAATTCTTACCTTAACCTTCTCTTTCGGTCTTTATTTCATTTAGTAAATGACAACTATAAAACAAGTTTAAAATCCACCATCTAGACTATTCTAAAGGCGAAGACAATTGCTAATCATCATTGGCTTCATCCAAATTCAGCAATAAAAATGAACATCAATATAAACAGAGACAAAACAGAGAAGCAACTTACACGATCAACAGTTCTTTGGTCCCAGGCATCAAACCAGACAGCAGCTGCGGCCCAATATCCAACATGAGCATCATCTTCATCAACTTCCAGAGCAGAGGAACTTTCACTAATATCAATCCATGCATCAAAGACAATTCCATCAATCTCACCACATTCAATGACATGACTATGAAATGAATGGTTATGCAAGAGCCTTAATTTATTTTCCACTGGTAAAACAGAGTCCGGTGCAATGCTGATTTCTTTCAGTCGGCGATTATATGTTTTCCAGAAGCTACTGCTAGGATAGAGACTCTTCTCATATACATGCACAGGGACAAATAAGATTACAAGTCTCAGCTCATGGAAATTTTTCCTCCCAGTAGTTAAACTGCACTACATTGACCACAAAAATAAGACAAATGAATTCTACATACCTCAATCAGTGACATATCATCCAATATCTTCCACTCATATGGTCCTAGATAACCATATCTTTTCATTTCCTCAGCAATCTGGATTCGCAAGGATCTCCTTACAGTGCCAAACAGAAGTTGTTTAAGATAAGATTCAATGTTCTCTCCAAGTCTTTGAAGTGTAGCAACAGCAAGTTCAGTTTCACCCTATATAATTGCAATGTGTTGGTTATTTTCATTGTAATTTGTAACAGTTAATGAGAATGTTACATACATTACCTTCAAAAATAATTCATAAGCAACAGCTCTGCCAATGTCACGAACTTCAGTAAAAGTATCATGAGGCTCTTTATCAGCAACGAAATCATTCATTTGATGAAGATGCAGAACTGCCAAAGGAAGACGGCCAGAGAGCAAAGCATCCCTAACCACAGTCTTAAGGTCCAGATTATTTAGCTTCCAACGTGCCATCATCTCTCTTGGATTTTCCACAGGCAAAACTTTCTTTCCTAAAATTCCTTCTAATGGGGTTAAATGAGATATGCTGCCAAATTCATCTGAGACCAAATGAGACTCAGAATCAACAGGCACCAGCACAAGATTTTCATTATTGTTGCCGCCTGGTAGAGGAAAAGAAAGCTCATGTTGGTTCAACACATCCAATGACTCTAAATCTGATGGAAGAATTGAAAGTTGGGATTCTTCCTGCAACATGTCTGTACTTATTAAAGATGACTCTTCTCCACTGTCGACCTGTATATAGCAACAAGATACCATTTAATTTTCAGAAAAAACAATGTAACCAATTTAAGCAGAATACAAGTAGCATAACCATGGAGTACCATACCAATCCTTGACTGGCCCTTAGAAATATTGACCTATGTCTACATTGCAGATTTCGGATGATCTCCAAGAAATGAGCTATCTCACAAAGTTTCTGAGCAAAATCCACCTCAGTTTTTAGTTTAACTGGTTCAATTGGTGGAAGAGATAGTAATCCCGTCTTGTTAAAGCCCTCTGCTATGCATGTATCCTTTTTATGTTGTAGCAACCCATATTTATGGAGCATCTTTGTTGCAAAGCAAGTGGCCAGTGCAAGAAGCCTATAGATGTTGACAACAAAAACATAATAAATCAGAATTAAAACAGACCATGCATGCTGTACAAAGCATTCTTCATGAGTATCCTTTTCTCCTTAAGAATGTAGAGCCAGACATAAAGAAAAGGCACAAGAAATCAAACAGAATATTGACAACCCAAGCAATGACTAATTGAATAGAAAAATTGACATAGCCTCTGATATAGCCAACTCACTCTTGCTATCTAATAGCACAAAGGATCACATTACTGAATTTTTTTTTCTAGTAAGGGATGTGTTACATAAATATGAATTATGCAGACACCAGTTACAAATTTATCTTCAGGCATTTACGTCAGCTAGTATACTATGTAAAACAATAAATTTACATTATTTAGAAGTGAATTTAGTCAAATAATTGAAATAAACTTGAAAACAGTAAAAAATTCCTACAAACATATGAAAGTTGATATAACTTTGAAACTTGAAAGCAATATCCAGTGTTCAAGCAGGAAAAACACATGCCTATCATGCTTGGATCAATTTTTAGTTTTTTACATGTAATAATAACAAATTACATAGATAGCTATGGTAACTTTATATAGGCCCTCAGCAGAGACAACAAGAAGTTCATACAAGAAAGAGAGCTTTGTTAATCAATGGATGGATATATCGACGATTACCTAACTTCAGTTTCCTCATCCAGTGTAGACATAAGGAAATTCCAGTAGTTCCTAAAGTGGAAACACTTTTACTAACAGTTCGTTTTATTTTCAATTTTTCCCAAAATGAATTGATATAGCTATCCTAGAGAAACAAGCCATAAGCTATAGGACCAATGTGATGTTACATATATCTTTGGAGGACCAAAATGGACATTTGCTCCATATATTTTAGTATTTTACACAGATGACATGTCTAGCAAGTAGCAAATTGGTTTGAAAATGATAAAGAACAAAAAATATAGGTAAGTTAGCAATGAACAAATAAATTTACCTAGAAGCAGCAGAAGTTTCACTATCATTGCCACCTTTATTAAGTATAAGATACACAGCAGCAAAAAGCAATCTCAAAATTCCCTCTTCTGCTAGATCAACATCCACAAGCATTTCCAAAGATCTGTTCATCAATAAAACTGGAAAGTGAATTACATTAGATAATATTTGCCATAGTAAAACCTAAAGAGGAGTGTTGACAACACACTCCTTCTAACACATTCCTTACTAATGATCAAAATTTATTGGAAACTAGATAAGTAACCTGTGCTTTGCACAGCAGAAGAGAGAGAAAATAAAAGCAAAAAGGTGAAAATGGAGAGAACATGGTGGGCCTGCAGCGAACCATACAATGACAAGTGACATTGGTTTGGACAGATTTAATATAGATATAGATTACAACATCATGTTGAAAAAATTTAGGTGTAATTGAATTAAATTATAATTTTAAGTCTAGAATTTTAATTTTTAATCTATATTAAATAGTTATATATTTTATATATCTGGTTTAACCAATTCACCCTGTGACTCAATGATTGAAATGGTAACCTAACACCCTCAACTAAGTTGATAACTGGTCCAAGTTTAATAACATTGATATTGCCCCTCCCCCCACACCCCCTACCCTTCTTCCCCAAACAATACTAAGAACAACATGACCAAACATTATGGCACAAGATTGCCACTTCAAAGAACAAAAAGTATAAATCAAACTTGCAATGAATAAATTTTGGCTTACCTTTCTATTTCATAAAATTTCAAGTAGTCCAATGCTATTTGTAATTGACGAATACGAGAAACTTTGATGTCCCATCCTGACAAAGAAAAAATAAATAAGATAAATAAGCATGCACCTAAAATTGTTTCACCAAATTCTAAAGTAGTGTGTCACCACCACCCTATTACACAAACACATCAAATTTTAAAATCAAAAAATAGATTAATATCACCATAAGTTTTCTACTTTGTAATCAGTTTCTCATTTATTCACCTTTAATAGACAATTTCCTTATTCCTATAATAAGATCTGAGTAAACCACCATTTTGGTCCCTGAAAGTGTATAGTGTTATCACATTAGCCTCCAAAACTAAGGAAATGCCAAATTAGTCCCTGAAATTTCATTTAGACCTTAAATTTAATCTCTTACTGTCATTTTGATCCCTAAATATATGTTAATATTATCACTTAAGTCACACCTTTTTTTGAATTTTAGACTAATGTGATTGACGAATTGCAATTTCAGTGACTTATTTGAAATTTTCTTCAAGGACTAATATGATAGCGCTATACACTTTCAAAGACTAAAATGATGGTTTACTCATGCGTTGAAATAGAGGTAGTTTTAGCAGCAAAAGACAAGAGAAGGTAAACCACCAAAAGCAGCAATTCAAGACAAGTCGATAGGCATTGGTCAAGATGAGGATGTTAATTGTTAACAAAGATATCGCAAATAATCACATCATAATTCACCTAGCTGGCTAGCCCTAAAATTCGCCAAGATATCAAAAAGTATTTATATACAGAAATTGGAATAGAAGAACAACTGCATTTTCTATAAAAATAAAAATAAAAACATTTAATGCAGGGAAATATTTTATTGAAATGAAGCATTAATTCAATGAAACAAATCAGAGTCCTTTACAGAAAAAAAAAGAAACTGTCACTATGTCACATTGAATAAGAAAAACATAAATTATGATATCCTCATTACAGAAAGTTGCAGAAATAAAATGCATAATTAAAAAAATGATTTTATATCCTCCTGTTGAATCAGGCTCAAAATGCTCCTAACTAATCAAAGAAGAAAGCATGAAATGCTTTTCGGGTTCCCAAGATATCTAATGCTTCAGTTATTTCATTTATTGCTTATAAGTAGTTAGGAGGATTTGTTGGGAGGACTTGGCATTTCTTGAAACAATAAAATTCTCCAGTGCTGGTGCATGCTGTCCAATGAGACACATAAGGAGCCAAAGGGCAGGAACTTTTTTGTGGCCTATATACGTGTTTAAGGGAGTTTCCCAATCAAGTTGGAAAGAGATTGGAAAGACCTACTGCTAAGATTTATCGTTTTTCCGGTACTTTATTTTTTATATTCCTTTTCTGTTAAAATAGAAATTGCCATTGGCCCCAATGAATAATTTCTAGAGAAACATCCCTCTATAAACCATATGCAAAATCACAAACAAACTAAATGAACTAGTCTATCAGTCTATCCCAAGACAAGTAAGGAGAAGACTAAGTGATGCCATATTATAGATAAATGAAAAATGATTTTTCTTTGTAACACTTACCATTTTTCAAACACAATTGATCTGCCATTTCAGTGCCTTCATACAGAAGAACTCTGTCCAAAATTTCAACTTTCCAAGGAGAAAACCTTTTGGTTGGTTCTTTTATTTTTAGATTGTCTTTAAGTAGAACTGAAATCCCCATATCCTTACTTGATTGACGATAACCAATGTACTCAACAGGAAGAAAATTTGATAAAATTGAAATGGAGGGAATATATACTGATAGACCACCATCTCTCACAATATAAAAACAACCTTGGAATGTGCAACCAATTGCTTCTCCAATAACATCTTTTCCATCAAAGTGGTATACATCATATACACTGTCTAAGAAGTTGTCATCACGGACTTCTAACTTCACTTGCAGATTAAAATGGATAAGCTGAGAACCCTTCTGATTCTTTACACACTTCTTTTTAGAGAAAATAGTAATTCCCAAAGGAGAAAAACAAATAGAATCATCCTCAGAGACTCTAAAATTGGGAAGTAATATCTTTCTCATAACAGGTGATTGCACATCATAACCAAGAAATTTGTGACCATTATTTACTTTAGAAGTAGCAGAAAAACCACTAGAATAGGAGCCAACCAAATTCCCCTTTTCTTTGAATGTGCAGCCATTAGTTTTCTGAAGTGCATTACCTGCCACAGCTTTGTCTAAGGAAGCAACACTTCCATGTTTTATGTTTAAATCATTTGATTGAAAATGTCCAGATAAATTGGAGTATACTGCTTGGCGATCTATATCAGAACCACCAACTCCCCAGCCAACCAACATTCCCAGCCCAAATTGCTGACAATGTGGAAGCAACTTCTCAGATGAATAACTTTTGTCAGGTATATATTCCCTCAAAGAGATCACATAGATCACACCACATTCATCAACCACAGCTAAAAGGGAGGTGTGTGAAGCAACAACTAACCTCTTGAATGATCTCCTAAAAGAATCACTCTGCTGGTCAGACATGTTATCCTTAATGCTACACTCTTGTTTAGCATATATATTATCGTGTGAATATAACTTTTCTAACCCTTGCAAATTAAAATGGGGGTTAAGGCCACAAGTCTCCTGTAAAACATTTAAATGTGTCATGTATTCACCGGACATTGCAGAATAGAGAACAATCAAGCCAGAAGAATTAAGACAGACAAGAAGATTATCAGAAAATTGGAAATCCATCCACTCAACTGACTGAACTATGTTTATTCTTTCATCAAGCTTCACCATTGAAACCCACCAAATACCCCAATTATCTAACTTGGCAACAAGAAGTAAATCTCCGCTTCTGCCTCTTTGATTTTCATCACTAATATTGACAGACACGTGATGCATTAATGTCAAAAAAAATCCTACCAGGCAATTCGAAGCACTCGAGAACACTCTGCGACATTTGTAGAACCCATTAATCACAACACCAAAAACACTGGAAAAACAATCAAGCTTAGTATCTGCTCCACAAGAGCTCAAGCTAGAGTGGTCAGAAGCATCTCTTACTGAATCAGCTGGTTCCTGCCAATTCTCCTTATTTTGGACTGTTTTTTCTTTGAGGAGATGGTCCAAGGATAGACTGCCATCAAATATGCTAAAAGAAACCACTTTTGTCGAGCAAGGAAATTCATTATTCTCAGGAAATTTGGTCAAAAGAATACCATCAGATACAGTAGTTTCAACTTTTGTGAAAAATGATTCTAAGTATCTCTTAGTAGCAGAACCTCTTAACAACTCAACTCCATCATCTCCAGTCAAATTTACATTCTGGTCTCTAGAGACTCCATGACTGAAGTCGGAAGATAATGTAGCAATGGGCCCCCATTCCACCCACCTGCCTTGCCTAAAGTTACCCTCTAACATGGGTTGAACCATTCCCTTGGTTTTTGTTGGTTTGGAAAAAGCATGGACAGTTACCCCACATCTCCCAGAAACAAATAGAACTTCTCTAAATGAAGCATCATTGTGCTGATCATAGCCGTCCTCACAATGAGCCCAGGCCAACGAGTTCACATCACTAATGTATGGGCAACTATTGGATTTTGAACATTTAATTCCAGCAAGATCAGTATCAATATCAGTATCTGACCCTGAAGTGCAAGGTGAATCATTCACCAAAACCGATTCACTGGGCCTAGTGGATGCCTCCGGGGAAACATCTGCTGAACCTGGGTTGTGATTCTCATAATCATAGCCACCTTCAGCACCACCAGAATGCAACACTCCTGCAAGCAACAAAGCAAATGCACAATACTAATCAACTAGTCCGAAACACAGAATTGCATTTGCACATGAAAAATAAAATACGCTATTCAGTTACAGTAAACTAAAATTACGAATAAAGGAAAACAGTAACCACCTTTACTCAGAGGAAGCAAAAGAGCCTCCCTCTCATAAGAATGCAAAAGCAGTATCTCTCTGGTAGGAGAAAGAAAAGCTTCACGAAAGTCCGAAAGCCCAATTCGGGTCTCAGACAGGTCCCAGTTGTGCAGCTGAAGTATAGCTGGATCCTCACTACTCAAGGGAAAATCCATTTTCTTCCTGATTCAACCAAACGCATATTCACAGAAACAAAACATCGTTAAAATATATAAAATAATAATAATAATAATAATAATAATAATAATAACTAGTTATCCAAATATCCAAAGAACTATTCATCGCTAACTTAAAAACTAAAAAAAAATAAAAATGAACGTAATGAATGATCTAACATGGCTCACAATACAAAACACTTGAGTGAGCTATTCTCTATAACAAAAACGGTAGAATAGCAATAACAGGCTAAGTCTGTGTTTCTATTTCATTTCCACGGTTTTGTTTTTATTATTATTATTGAAAACAACCGAGAATCGCTGGCGGTGGAATCGAATGTTGTAATCGGAAACACATGGAGCCTCGAAACCAATCCGGATTCAATGAATATTATTTAAAAAAAGAAAGGACAAGTTCGAATAGCATCGAGGAGAAATCGAGAAAAAAAAATGGAAAAGGATAGAACCTGGAGTAGGGCGATGATTAAGAAATTAAAATAGAGAATTGTTGCTTTCCATGGAACATGGATATATATATAGAGAGAGAGAGAGAGAGATTGAGTTTTGCGAAGGGAGGTTTTGGGATGAGAATGGAGCGAACTTTAGCGCAATGGAACACGAAGGAAGGAAGAAGGTGTACGCTTTGGTTTGGTTTCTCTCTACTGTGCGCTTCTATGCCCGATCCAACTCCGTAAGTTTTTTTATTTATTTTTACTCTTAATAATATAGGAAATATTTGCTCAAAAAATATAGGAATTATTTATTTATACGGGGAAGGGGAAAAAAACAAACTCCATTATTTAACATAGCCTTATAAAATGCATGATTTAACGTTAAAAAAAACATAGCCTTGTAAAGATATTTTTTATTATGAGCTACTCCATTATTGTAAAATTTACTAAAAATTATAATTTTTTATAAGTTTTATTTCTTATCTGATGAGTTTTACTTATAATTTTTGTAAATTTCAATAAACGTATTGTTAGCATTTTTCCAATAAGTATGAGTGTTCATTATTTGTTGAAGCTTAGACAATGGTCGAGGTATTAAATGACAAGAGATTTATTTTTTTTACCAACTTGTTAAATCTTTGGGCAAAAATTATTAAAATAATATTTTCAAGGGTTATAATGTCGTTTCTTGATAGTTAAGATTTAAATTAAATTTTTATTGATATTAATATTTTTAATTAAATCTATGACACTGTGACATCTAATATGATGGCTGTTTGATATAATATTTCAACTAGTTTTTTATTATTTTAAAAGTTTGTTCGGCCTTATTAGTAAAATTTTATGAGTGATTTTTATTCTATAAAAATAGCAAAATATAATACATAATACAGAATAATAGAAATGAAATAAAGTGTATCGGTTATAATAATAAATAAGTGCTGAAAATTAAAAATAAAACTCAATACCTATAAAATATTAGCTTTAAAAAATTAACATCAGATATATTAGAAACCAACAAGTGGCTATTTCTCCTAAAAAAATATATATGCCTACGTGAATAGAACAACATATATGCAAAGAGGAATTTTTTCTTATTTGGAATTTTACTTTTTTGAGAAATTAGTCTCTCGAGATGTCTTATACTTAGCAAAAAAAAATCACAAACCAACTCACTTAAGATAAAAAAAAATGAGTTAATTTTTACCAAAATAAATTTGAGATTGAATTTTCACACTTTATTCAACTCATTGGACACATCAAGTTGCACATATTTAGACATTCCTAACAAAAAATATTATTATAAACATGATACTTAAATGCATCTCTTTTTATCTTTGTATTTGGTTTAGAGGATGGAATCAAAGATAATAAAAATAAAAAACCAATAGTTAAATTAAAACAAAGTGTAAAGACTATCCACCTAAAATTAATATTATTTTTCTCCCTTTCACCTAAACAAACATAATCTATGTGTGTCTAAATGTGTTGAAATATTTAAATTAAATATTTTTATTATTGTTTTAAAAATATTGTAATATTATTTTTCTCCCTTTCACCTAAACAAACATAACCTATGTGTGTCTAAGTGTATTGAAATATTTAAATTAAATATTTTTATTATTTTTTTAAAAATATTGTAATATTATTTTTCTCCCTTTCACCTAAACAAACATAACCTATGTGTGTCTAAGTGTGTTGAAATATTTAAATTAAATATTTTTATTATTGTTTTAAAAATATTGTATATAAGTAGGGATGGGAATAGACTCAACTTTAAATAATTAGATCTAATCTATTTTATAAAACTAAGGTGTAAGTTTTATCTATTATATATTAATTTTTTTTAGAGTTTTATATGATCTTTTTAAAAGTTTAATCTGCCTTATTAGCTTGTTCAAAAGCTTACTCTTTATTAAAAATATTAAATAGATGAAAATCTAAGCCTAGTTAAATAGGACAGTAACATTTTAAAGAACAATCACATGGCTAATTAAATTTAGTTTTTAAAAGAATAAAAACTTTAAATAAATGATGTGAGAAATATTTTTTTAAAAATGCTAATAGACATGATATGAGCACTTGACTAACGTAAAGCACCATCATAAAAGACATACAATAAAAAAAGATTAATGTAGAAAACAAAAAACTAACATAAAACCATATTATATAGTCTGAACTCGTAATTAGAAGGATGATTAAAAGTTAGCTTCATCTTTATATATAATCTCATTTTGGTCTTATAAATTTATTTAATTAATAATAATATTATTAATGTAATATAAATATTCATTTTTATTATACTATTATATAAATAAACAGGTTGGTCCAATAAGGTTTTTTTAAGTCTAAGTCTAATTTATTTAAATAATTTTTTTTAGAGTCTCAAACCTAAACTATTAATTAAACAGGTCGGAGCATGTCAGACCATAAGATCTTATTTCAAACCTATACTATTCTCATCCCTGTATATAATACATTTCAAACTAAATTATAAAATATAATAGAATTAAAATACAAATATTGATACAGTAGTTTATAAAATATGTTATTAATGTAGTATTTACATTTTCGCATATATTATTAGTTATTATATTTACTACACATAATATATAATTAATTTTTATAATATTATTATTCTTCCAAAAAAATATTAATGTTATTAAGTATTATATTTACGGAATATAATATATTTATTAATTTTGACACATACAATACTATTATTGATTTTTTATTAACAATAAAAAATACTTACTTAATTTTTCTAAAATGATTTTTTTTACTCTAGTTGAGCTGGATACAATTATTAGAGAAAAGTTCACATTTCCATGTAAAAATAACCAGCACACGGCTTGGATACTTGGGTTGGGCACCATTTTAGCAGCTGAGTTTTTTCATTTGATTTGCGGTGATGCTATTAGTCTCATCAAAATTACTGTTGGTCCCTACCAATCTATTGTAAAGACCAATGTCATTTTGCAATAATTGACGCTACCCTTCTCCACCCCATCACTCTTTCCTCTTTCCCTTTATTCATTTTTTTACCCTTTCCACTTTTCTTTTCTTCATTTATTCCCTCATTTTCTTTTTTTCTCTTCATTCCTTGCCTCACAATTCTTCCTTGTACAAGGTATTTTTTCTCATGTTTGTAAATATAATGGAATCATAATTTTGTATGATTCAATTTTTTTTCCTGGGCTTTTGGTAAGTCAATAAAATCACAATTTTGTTGTGTAACAATTTCTATAACACAATAGAATCATACAACACAACAGAATTATACCTATTTGTCAAACTATAAAAAAACAATGTAATATATATATATATATATATATATAAAAGAATCATGATTCCATTATATATTGTGTAACGAAATCATATTTTTATTGTATATGTTTTATTGACCCCACTCACACAACATAAATGTGGTTTTATTGTGCATATTTTTCACACAAGAAAATTATGATTTTGTTGCACACTTATGATTCCATTGTGCATTGTGGAGAAGGATATTTTTGGAATGTTAAATGGTTATAGGAGGGAATAGAAATTTGAAGGGGCAAATATCAACCCCTTCATTTGGGTATAAAAACTATCTATTGTCAAAACAAAAATGTCAAACAATAGATAGTTCTCACTCCTTAATGAACTTGGACTGCTTGGCCATTTTAATGGCATACTTTGTACACGCCATTAGATTCAATTGCGTGTCAAAGTAACCCTCTCCCTTGAAAATAACATAAAAGAAAAGAAAGGGGTTTATTCCAGGCATCAATGTCTACATCACGATAATAATTCATGCTAGTACCTGAGCAACATAAACTCTCTATTGTCAAAACAAAAATGTCAAGCAATATAATTGCCTAGTTTGAAATTTTTTAACGTGATAAGTGATAACTTGTAATGGCAAGCGTAAGTAATAATAAGCAAGACTTTACGGGATGGTAATTCTCCTTTAGTTGGGGTAGGGTCCTTAACTCCTCATAACCAAATTATGCTCAATGCTAAAGGAAGAGGATGAATATATAGAAAGTTTTACAATTGTTTTGCAATTATACATACATGGACTTTAAGGATTAATGAGTAGGGACAGTTTACCAGAAGCCATAGTTTGGGATGTCACATATTAGGCCCATGGGCCATGGCTCACACTGTATGGAAAAATATGACTTGAAAAGCTCAAGAAGTAATTATGATTACTATTTATATGTTGCGTGTTAATTATTCTACTATTTTTTGGAAAAAATGTATTCAGATTATTTTACACACATTTTGAGAGGGAAAAATATAGCAAAATATATAGAGCTAAATGGCTAAAAGACTGGTTGCATAAACAGTTTAATTAAATACTTCAATTTTATTTCTTAAGTTAAAATATTTATTGACATGATATGTCAAATTTTAAAATTTAAAAATGATATTTAAATTAAAATTTATTAAGATAACAGTGATGATAAAATTTAATTTATCTAATAAAAATTATTTTTAATTTGGTATAATGTATAAATATTTAAAATTAAATTTATATTTTAAGTAATAATATTTTAAATACAATTAATCGTAAATAAAAATAAAACTAAATACTCAATGTAAAAAAAAGTTAATAAATTTAAGAAAAAATAGCTTCAAAAAATGCTTTTATTTAAAAATAAAGATTTAAATTTATAAGATGAAATGTGTAATGATGTAATGCTCTGATTATGTTCACATGTCAAAAATGATATATTTAACTAGAAGACTTGTATTTTATTTTTTTAGATACTGCAAACAAAACTATATTGATAGACACTCATATTTCACTCAATTTTTTTTTATAAGATTGAAAATAACTTTATAAATCCCATACTCAATGGAATATTATCAATCAAAATTTACCTCTCTTAAAATCAATTGTTTTTACCTAAAATTCACTTGCTTGCCTTAAAATTTTGCCAAATAACAATCGGAATATAGCGAATAGGAATAGGAAGATAAACTCCCCTTTGACATGCCGGGAATCTTATCCATATGAGTTAATTCTGGCAACCCCAAGTGGGTCGGCGGTGGCATGTTATATTTGTTGCGAGGATAGGGTGCACAATGTGAATGCCCTATAACTTCATTATAATGACAAATAATAACATTTTATATATTATTTTAATATTTTTAATGAATTATTAAACATATGAAAAAAAAATTGGTATCTTTTGATGATTAAGTTTCTAAAAAATTATTGAACTTTATTAATTCAATATATCCTTAAGTTTTCTGACAATTAAGACTAAGATTTTTTAATTTGCTAAGCATTTGTGGATAATTTTTTGATTGTGAAGTTTATTTTCTAACTAGGAAACGAAACTCATGAAGCTATAAAAGGTTTACATTAGATAAATCCTGAAGTGATTTGAATTATTCACAAATGGTTAGCAAATTCTCACATTAATTAACAGAAATAAAACTTAAGTCTACTTAGTCTTTTTTTTTTTATTAAAACTGATTTTTGTAAGATAAAGAAAAAATTGAACAATTGATTTAGTATAAAATAAATGATTCAGGTTAAGAGTGATTTTTAAAATTTATTCTTCAGTTATATTTAGTTGTTTAATCTAATCATTGATTTAATATAAAATGAATGGTTTAGATTAAGGGTAATTTTTTAAACTTATTTTAGAGTAAGCGAATCCCCTCTCACATATATTTTATTTTACACTGCAATATTAATTTATTGTCAATTATATTTATTTTTCAAAAGGCAAAAAAAATGCTAAGACTTATCCGGGCATTGCCAGATAGCTCAAATGCTTTTGCTTATAGAAGATTGATTGGAAAATTTATTGGGTGATGCTAGGTGCTGGTGCACTCAATAATTTTTTTAATTTCCTAAATGTTCCTGGTGTTTTCTTCCTTTTGAAGTTGGTTGTAATGTTATTTTTTCTTTTACGTCTTCATTGTTTTTTTTGTTTTTTTTTCTTACTACCTCTGTTGTTGGTTCGTATTGGTTTTTCATTGTTGAGAGAATTGTTGCTTGGGTCAAGGTGAAAGTGTTACAGATCAGTGGTGATTGTTGCGGTGGTTGTTTCATCCCGTCAGCATTTAAGGTACGTCATTTTGTTGCATTTTACTAGGTGTGCGTGAGTTGACCTGTATGTGTAAGTTATAAGTACAGATCAAGTTGATCCGTAAGATCTATACAGATTAACTTGATCTATAAGTTAAAATTACACATACAGATCAATTTGATCTGTATAGATCATACAGATCAAGTTGATCCGTATGACTCATATAAATTAACTATGAGTCATACGAATCAAGTTAATACATGAGTCATACAAATTAAATTGATTCATATAATTCATATGAATCAACTATGACTCATACGAATCAAGTTGATCCATATGAGTCATGCGAATCAATTTAAGTGAAAGACAATTTTATCTATTCACTTAAAATACTGAATATATCAATAATAATATAATAATGCTAGTTACACCTAGCATCACCCAAATTTATTTATTCGACGATAACTAGTCCAATATATGTAGTTTAACAACTTAGCCCATATAACGTGCAATGCACTTGAACCACATCCCAAAGCAATAATGAGATAGGGATCTCAAATACCAAGGCCTCTTAAAGGATCTTTTCTATGCTGCAAATTCTACCTTCATCCCATTTTGCTTTTGTAAACTCATACTAAGCCCTATCCAAATTCCTAGAAGTTAGTTACCGGTTTGTGTTCCATGTAAACTTAGGCTTCCGTAAAGTATTTAACTAGATTTTTCCTTGCTGAAAAAATTATTTGATTATTTAATAAATAATTTTTTGTAGTTTTTAATATTTTTTAAAACGTTAATTGGAGTAAAATTTTTAAAAATATTAGTTTTTAGTTTTTTTATTTTTATCTTCAATAAATTTATCTAATTTTCTAATTATCCTTTTAAAATAAATTATGGTCTTATTATGTTATTTTATATTTTTTTAGTTATTTAGAGAGCTAGGTGTACTGATTAAATATAATTTAATAAATAAGTTTTTCAATTTTTAATTACCAGATAATTTTTAGTTAATTTTACAACTTATTAGTAGGATCTGATTGGAAAGTCAAGTAGAGCACAATATCAAGACCATATTTAAATGTTAAATATCGGTCCCTTGGTACAATTATTACACGGATCTTGTCCCAATTAATTGCGACAATTAATTGATCATCCATTTACTTGGTATATAATCCCAACTTTTTATGAACAAACAAAGCACATTAACATTGATTCTCACTAATAATTGCGACAAGTAATTGATCATCCATTTATTTGGCATATAACTCCATTTCATCCATGTATTTCCAACTTAGGACTACATGATATATATAGTTGAATGAGAGTTATCTAATAATTTACTAGTTAGTATTAAAAGGACAGCAATAACTCAAATTTAAAGGATAAAAGATCAAAACAAATCTTTTAACATATAGCTTCTCTCTTATTTATTATTTTTCTTTTCTTCTTTTTAAAGACATGAGTAAAATAATAATAATTAATTAGTATTTTAACTTATGTGTGGCATAGAATAAATGTTTATTTTATATAAATAAATATTTTTAAACATATAAATTATATTATAATTAAAATGTGTAATAAATGAATAAATGTTTTTGAACATATAAATTATATTCTAAATTTTTTATAAGAAAATTATTATGTTGTGTTATATTGTTATTTTTAATTATTGATATTTTAAAAAAAAATATTCAAGTTAAAATTAAAGATATTAAAAATGATAGATTGGAGAAGATAAAAAAAAGTTAGGCAAAAGAGTTTTGATAATAAAACTATAAGATTATATATCTGTACGTTAGAAATGAATTTGAATTTTAAAGATAATATATATATATATATATATAGAATATAAAAATTTTAAGATATTAATTTCTAATATTCAATTATACTAGCTAGTACTTTGTCAAATCATTTTGTTGATATCAGAAACAAAAGAATATAACAAAAGCATACTAAGAGAGTGAAGTTCGCCGCTTAAGAAAGGAGTGTACTTAAATGAGAAAGAATGGAAAGAGACGAGACTTGAGAAAGCCTATAGTCTTACAACTTTATGTATACAGGAAATAAATATCTTAAAATTTTAAAATAAAAGAATAATAAAAACAAACTTTTATTCAAAAGTGCGATAATAATATGTCTGTCTAGCTATCATTATCGATCATGTTTGTATCATTAAAGTTAGAGTC